>NC_067118.1:4671867-4844756 GCF_021347895.1 Acanthochromis polyacanthus
TTTAGCATGTTGGTCAGTGAACGCATCGTTTTTTAAGACACTTCAGTATGTTGGTCAGTGAACGCATCGTTTCTGAAGATACTTCAGTATGTTGGTCAGTGAACGCATCGTTTCTGAAGATACTTCAGTATGTTGGTCAGTGAACGCCTCCGGGAGTCCATTATTTTGGCAGCAGGAGGAACTCAAGGTCCTCAGGATTTACTACCTTCAAACAACATCAGGTTTTATGCAGACGATGCTCATTTCTATTCCAACCAATAACAAATGGATGATGTTAAAGTTGAAAGAAAGTTTAACATCAACAGACTTCCAGGATTGATCCATTATTTTAGTAATTATGACAACAACACATCAGCACTGACAAATTCATATCTGACTTCACCTGAGTCAACCCTCTTTGTTTTTGTTTTCTTTGCTTGTAGAAAATCAGCAGCCAGCAGGAGGATGTCTGGGTGGATGGACAGGTCGGCTAAACATTGACTTCCTGTTTAAAACGGTGTCTTTAAAACTCTTTATATTAAACCTCCAATGGTTCTGTAAATCTGTACAAGTTAGATGTTTCATTTCCGGTCTGAAAGATTAGCTCTAAGTCTTGATCATTGCTGCATCTGTCCCCAAACACCACATTTAAAACTCTAAAGCTGATAGGTTCAATCTAAACAGGTTCATCTTTACGTTTGTTTAGTCTGAACTATTCTCTCTCACTGACTGTTTAATTTAAAAAGAAAACAGTCCAAAACTTCACATGTTGTTGCTAAAACCAGTAAATATTTAGCATGTTTACACATTGATATAAAACAAAAATAAAACGTTCGTACAACAATAGAAACTCTTAATATTATTTCATGGAAGTTGACTCAGTCTTTAGAATTCTGCACATTAGCCTCGTTTAGCACAATGACTGGAAGCAGGGGAAACAAACGCACCAATCAGCTGCTAACTTATATCACCATCGCTGGTTATTGTCTGGAAGAATCAATTTGTTTGGATCTAAAATATCAGACAATAAAGAAGAATGTGGATCAGAGTTCCTTAAATGTCTGGTTTAGTCCAGAGATCTTCAATTTACTGTCAAAGAAGAAGAAAACCAAAAAATATTCACTGAAAGAGCTGAAATCACAGAACTTAGACGGGTTTAAAGAACAATTTAATAATCCTGATTGTAAAATATGCAGGAGGCGACCAAATTAGAGCTAAAAATCTGGATTTATTTGTAAATATTCTCTTTTGGATTAAAATTAGCACTTGTTCTGACAGAGTTTGGTTGTAAGAAAGGTTCATTAAAGAGCTTAAATTAAAGACTCTTTTAAACATTGATAAAAAAATTGATTGATCTGCAAAATGTGATAAATTGTTAAAAATGTGGATCAGTTCCCTCAAATGTCTGGTTTCATCCAGAGATCTTCAGTTTACTGTCACAAAGGAAAGAAACCAGAAAAGAATCACATTTAAGGAGCTGAAATCACAGAACTTCGACAGGTTTTAAGAACAATTCAATCATCCAGAAAATCTGATGGAGGCGACCAAATTAGAGATAAAAATCTGGACTGATTTGTAAATATTCTCTGTCTGGATTAAAAGTAACACTTATTCTAAAGTGGTTTGGCTGTAAAAAAAAAAAAAAAAAAGAAAAGAAAAGAAAAAGGTTTATTAAATGGCTGAAACTAAAGATTATTTAAAATATTGATTAAAAATTGATTGTTTGGACTCTAAAATATGATAAAATGTTAAAAATGTGGATCAGAGTTTCCTCAAATGTCGTCTTTAGTCTAAAGATCTTCAGTTTACTCTCAGAGAGGAAAGTATCCAGAAAATATTCACTGAATGAGCTGGAATCACAGAATTTAGAATGATTTAAATTACTCAAACTGATGAACTGTTTAACTAAACAGACGGTGATTGTTTCAGTAGTTAGTAACAAGAGATTGTTGTTGATGGACAGAAACACTTTCAGAGCTTTTTAAATCCACAAACACGTCTTCAATGTCTGTTCCTGTCAGAGTATAAGAGCATCAACAAGTCTAATAAAGTTAATACAAGAACAAACATGAGATTAAATGAAGAAGCACTGAGTTAACAACAAACCAGCTACCAGAGGCTACTAGCTAGTTATTAACTAGATCAGCAGGTTGACTTCTAACACCACTAATCTGAAGGATTCCTGTTTAATTTATAAGTTTAATTTCTAATTTTAGTTCTCTGTTTGTGGACAACTTTATTTTGAAAGGATCTGTATGAACAGAGTTTATATTACATTCTTGGAGTCCATCAGCCTCAGTTCGTCCTCTGGTTCCTCTAAAAATTCATTATTAATGAACCCATCACTGTCCTAAAGACACTCTAACATCTGGATGAACAAACAAAAACAGTCCCGTTCCAGATGTGACACCATCTTTGTTTTGATTTGGACACAGAGATGCATCTTGGGAAACTGAATAAAATCTGTTTAGTTGTTAAGCAGACGATAAATCTTCATATCTAGATTATCAGAGACTTCTAGAACCGAGAAACACCTTCATAACAGCTCAATGAACATTTGGTGTTTTACACTGAAGTACCCACATCTGGAGAACTTTTTTCTGGAGTAAACTGGTCAGTGAACGCAACATTTTTGAAGATTCTTCAGTAAACTGGTCGTGAACGCAACATTTTTGAAGATTCTTCAGTAAACTGGTCGTGAACGCAACATTTTTGAAGATTCTTCAGTAAACTGGTCAGTGAACGCAACATTTTTGAAGGTACTTTAGTAAGTTGGTCAGTGGACGCCTCCAGGATTCCATTATTTTATCTCATGTTCTCCTCCAGATGATTCCGTTGATAAACCCTCTGTGGTCTTTACATCCTGACTGTTCCTGCAGCGCCACCTTCAGGACTAACTTCCTGTTTGCTCTAAAATGTTCATCATGTCTTCTTGTTGATGCAGTGGTTTTGAGTTCTTTTGTTCAGACACAAAGTGAACAGAGAGATGATGATTAACTGGACAGTTTCCAGCTAATCATCATCAGTCTGTCCACTTTGTGTCTGGACAAAAGAACTGAGACTTCCTGTTTGAACTGAAACAGCAGATTCACGGTCCTCAGAGGACCAAGGTCTCCTTCTGGACCAAACCTGAGTCTTAAATCAACACAATCTGATTTAAACAACAAGCCCCACCCACCTCCATATAAGGCACCATGCGGCAGGTGATGTCGCCGAGGATCCTCCTATGGGAGAGCTGGTTGAGGACCACCACAGGAAGGCACAGCACCAGGACCAGGAAGTCCCAGAAGGCCATGCTGGCCAGCAGGTAGTTCCAGGCAGATCTCATGTAGTAGTTGTTCCAGACGACGCACATGACGGCCATGTTCCCGACCACGCCCACCGCCAGCACCAGGCCGGCCAGGAAGAGCACGGCGTAGGCGGCGTACGAGCCCTCGACCAGCGGGTAAAATGGGTTGAAGAGTCCCGGGGCCTCGTGGTCAGAGGCGTTGCCGCGGACAACGTCTTCGCTTCCCGAAGCTACTCTGGTCCCGTTGCTGAACTCGGTGACCTGCGGCGCCGTGACCCAGTCGTTCTCAAAGGAGTGGCTGAAGGTGGACTGCTGCTCGTCCTCGTCGGCGCCGCGGCTCAACCGGCGGTGGCGGTCCACGTCCAGGTCCAGCATCTCAGGGACGGAGAGGCTCTGCTCGGCGTCCCGGGTTTTCTTCCAAAGAGGCTCCGGCTTACCGTCCGGCTGACCGACGCTCTTCGCAGCCGTGAAGAACATCAGAGACAGCAGCAAAACCAAACCCAGAGACCAGGACATGGTGCAGAACTTCATCTGGAAGGTTCCTGTCAGACCAGAACCTCTCAGGGTCAGACCAGAACCTCTCAGGGTCAGACCAGAACCTCCAGAACCTCTCGGGGTAAATCCCAGCAGGGTTGACAGAAAGTCCCAGAAGTCCAGAACAAAACGATCTGCTGGACGTTGGCAAAGTTCCCGACACCGAGCAAATCTGATCCTGGACCAGTGGTTCAGTTCATTCAACAATTCCAGTAAAAATGTTCAGATTACCTTCACAGCTGCAGAATTTCACCAGAACATGAAGCAAAGTTGAGGAGGGTTTCCGGACGGAGCAGACAGCCTGATGTTTGAGGACATCCAGTCCTGGAGGTCTGTGGTCCAGACAGATAAAGTTCTTCTGTTTCCTCTGCAGAGTTCCTCTTCAGATCAGCCTCCTCCCATCCATTAGTAGTCCACACAGGTCGGAGCTCCAGAGGAGGACCAGAGGGGGCAACAGGGCGAGGCTCCGTGTCCGTGTCGGGGCTGCTGTGTCTGGGCTGCGGGCGGCAGAGCGACTGGGCGTCCTGGAGGGTCTCTGGGAACCAGCAGCCCTCTGCTGCACGGCCCAATGGAGCTTTTGTCTGGAAGCACGACAACACAAACAAGGATGGAACTCACACTAAAACACACACACTAAAACACACACACACACACACTGTTTGATGGTTCAGATGAAGCTCAGAGCTGCTGCTGCCCCCTGCTGGACCTTTAAACTCACTGAAACCTTTAAACTGTCGGTTTTCTTCACTATAGAAATGAAACTGATATAAAATCAGGACAAAATTAATACGTTTTGTGTCACTGAAGCACCAATCTGTCACAGTATTGTGCAGTTTTAAAGGTTTATTACATCTAAAATACTACTTTCTGTTGAAGTGCTTTTAGTTGTAAAGGATTAGTCCACACAAAATACTACGTTTGTCTGAATACTTTTAGTTTCTAAGGTTTATTCCACCCAAAATGCTGCTGTGTGTCCAAATAGTTTTTTCTTCTAAAAATAAGACTTTCTTTCCAAGTACTCACAATTTTAAAGGCTTATTTCACACCAAGTATTACTTTCCATCCAAGTACTTTGATTTTTAAAAGTTTTCCATCCAAAATACTATTTTCTTTTCAAGTATTTTTTACTTTTCTAGGATTATGCCGCACCAAATATTATTCTTCATCCAAAGACTTTGACTTTTTATGGTTTATCCTGTTCAAAATATTTCTTTAAGTGCTTTTAATTGTAAAGGTTTATGACATCCCAAATACTGTCATCTATCCAAATACTCAGAGTTTTGAAGGTTTATTCTGTGCAAACAGTGCTCAGATATACCTCACAGGTTATGGATTTAAGATACAACTATCTGTGTGTATTTCATTAAAAATACTACTTTATGTTTTAGTATTTGTATTTTTAAAGCTTCATTTTATCCAAATTACTACGTTGCCTTAGTGCGTTAAAGGATTATTCCACACAAAATACTGCAGTTAGTCCAAATACTTTGACTTTCTGAGGTTTATTCCACCAAAAATACAACTACATGTCCAGAAAATCTACTAAAAATACTCTTTTCTGTACAAGTACTTGTCATTTTAAAGGCTTTTCCACCCAAATTACTACTTTATCTAAATACTTTTGGTTTTGAAGGTTTATTACATCCAAAATTCTACTTTTTTTTTACAAGTACTTATGAGTTTAAAGGTTTATTCGACTTAAAATATTACTGTCTGTCCAAATAATTATAGTTTTAACGTTTTTTCCTTCTAAAAATACTGATTTCTTTCCAAGTGCTTTGACTTTTAAAGGATTATTCCACCCAAATCACCACTTTGTCCAGATACTTTGACTTTTTAAGATTTATTGAACCCAAAACAATACTATCTGTCCTTATAGTTTTAAAAGATGTTTTTCTACTCAAAATACTGCTTGCTGTACAAGAACTTACAGTTTTATAGTTTTTTTCACTAAATATTTCTTTTTGTCCAAAAACTTGGACTTTTGAAGGTTTAATCCACCAAAATACCGCTATCGGTCCAAATAAATTCCTCTAAAAATAGTGCATTTTGCCCAAACACTTTGACTTTTTATAGTTTTATTCCACCACAAACTGTACCTCACTCTGTGTTTTCAGTGTCTGTCAGCTGGAATGTTTTCAGGTTGAAGACAAGATGAAAGGAGACATCGCAGTTCATCTTTCTGCCACCAGAGGTCGCTGCTGTTTTACATTAATGGAGCTGAAGAAGTGACTTCCAGGTTTTAAATGGAAGAAGAATGAGTTTGTGTCTCTGGGGCCTGAAAGCATCTTAGAAAGGAGTCAGCAGCTGTAGTCAACTCCAGATAACCAACACAAATAAACTACAGGCTTCTTAAAACAGACTCTAGGGGGCGCCAGCGTCTTTAATCCAGACGTTTAGAAATCTGAACCACTGCAGAATAAAGTCCCGAAGCTCAGAACATCATGAAGAAGGAACACAGAGACGTTAGAACGATGGAAACCAGAATCAAGAAGCTTTTCTTTCTTTATTTATTTTACAAAAACATAAAACTCTGGAGCTGAAGGAGGATTTTCCACATTTACAGCCTCTAAAAGTTCTGAGAAACTGTTTTGTTTCCTTTCTGCTTTTTCTGTCTCATTTTTTCGTGTTTTTTGGGGAAAAAATTTCTTTCGAGTCTCATTTCATTCTAAAGTATCTCCAAAAATGATGCATTCACTGTCTGATGTGACGTGGAGTATTTGAACACTGTATTTCCTCTCCTCCAGACGTTTCTTCAGAACATTTCAGCCCTCAGATGTTTTGATGGCATCTCATCTCCATGACAACCCCGACCTGTCATTCTGCGTGTCACGGTTCACGTATGAACACAGGAACACGTGTTCTCTTCTCCGTCCATCTCAGGTCTGATGCTGGACGTCTCTGAGCTCCAGAGATTTAGTTGGATTTGAGGGAAGAAGGAATTTCACGGTTTGTTGTTTCAGTCCATCGGCCTTATAAGGCCTCAGCGACCTGATGCTCCACGCTTCCTTTTATAGCAGCAGGACGAGTCCAGACTCACCTGATCACTGCTGCGTGAAGAAGAAGAAGAAGAAGAAGAAGCTGCTCAATGTCCAGACATGAAGAAGCTGCAACTCGACCAACTGACAGAACCTCAGACTCAGGTCTTAATTTACCATTAAAATAAGACTAAAAAGCTTCAATGTTCATCAAATCTGTTATACAAACATCAGTAGATCTATTTTAGACATTGAACGCATCATTTTTAATGATATTTTAGTAAGCTGGGAAGTGACCACATCACTGCTTCAAGGACCTGATGATGCTAACGCTAGCAGGTTTATCAACAGTTAAAGACAGAAAGATAATTTGAATGTTTTAATGTGTTAATAAAAATAATTAAAATGTTTGTTTCAGGGCTGCACAGTGAAGTAGCGGTTAGCACTTTGGCCTTACAGCAAGAAGATCCCCGGTTCAAATCCCGGCCTGGGATCTTTCTGCATGGAGTTTGCATGTTCTCCCTGTGCATGCGTGGGTTTTCTCCGGGTACTCCGGCTTCCTCCCACAGTCCAAAAACATGCTGAGGTTAATTGGTTACTCTAAATTGTCCGTAGGTGTGAATGTGAGTGTGATTGTGTGTCTGTATATGTAGCCCTGTGACAGACTGGTGACCTGTCCAGGGTGTCCCCTGCCTTCACCCGAGTCAGCTGGGATAGACTCCAGCACCCCCCATGACCCTAGTGAGGATAAAGCGGTGTATAGAGGATGGATGGATGGATGGATGGATGTTTCATTTCTCTGCTGAACAGAACTCCATCCACAGCTATGATCCGATGCTAACAGCTAGCAGCTAACACACCAGCTGTAGCCTGAAGTCCTGCTCTACTGGTCAGCTGACATTCTGACGTTCTTCGTTCCAGTTCTGGACCTCATCGGGTCGAGAACCTCCAGAGATCGAAGCTTCACACGGAAACTCTGGTCCTCTTTAGACTTTTAGATTTAGACAGCTGCTGCCTCCGGCTAAATCTGTCCGACCCACATCAACACACACACACATTAATAAACATCAACACACACACATTAACACACACATCAACACACACACATTAATAAACATCAACACACACACATTAACACACATTAACACACATTGACACACACTCTGTGATCCACTCCGATCAGCTTCATGTCCTCAAACCAGAACTCTGAAGTTAAAGTTATGATGTTTAAAACTGTTCAGTTTAACTTTCTGTATTTTAACGTCGTTTTTCTCCATTTTCTCGTCGACTCACCAGATAAACATAAATATCAGGTCCAGATCTGACAGGTTTTTATTGTTTTATTCTTTTTAACAATGCTTCTTACCTCCTGCATCCAAAACGATAATTTCCTGTCATTTTTTGTAGGAACTCGCTGTCATTTCCTTTATTTAACTGTGATTGGTTTAAAGGAATATAAACAAGTTTACAGTAGCATCAGAGCTGTTTTCATTTTTAAAAGATGTTCCCTTTAACAGAAAACTGATGAGGTGCAGTCAGATCATTCTACATACAACCATCCATTAGAAGAATGGTAGACTGTAGAATAATCTGACTGTAGAATAATCTGACTGTAGAATAATCTGACTGTAAAATGGTCTGACTGTAGAATGATCTGACTGTAGAATGGTCTGACTGTAGAATGATCTGACTGTAGAATGATCTGACTGTAGAATGGTCTGACTGTAGAATGATCTGACTGTAGAATGATCTGACTGTAGAATGGTCTGACTGTAGAATGATCTGACTGTAGAATAATCTGACTGTAGAATAATCTGACTGTAGAATGATCTGACTGTAGAATGGTCTGACTGTAGAATGATCTGACTGTAGAATGATCTGACTGTAGAATGGTCTGACTGTAGAATGATCTGACTGTAGAATGATCTGACTGTAGAATGGTCTGACTGTAGAATGATCTGACTGTAGAATGGTCTGACTGTAGAATGATCTGACTGTAGAATGATCTGACTGTAGAATGGTCTGACTGTAGAATAATCTGACTGTAGAATGATCTGACTGTAGAATGGTCTGACTGTAGAATAATCTGACTGTAGAATGATCTGACTGTAGAATGATCTGACTGTAGAATAATCTGACTGTAGAATGATCTGACTGTAGAATGATCTGACTGTAGCATAATCTGACTGTAGAATGATCTGACTGTAGAATGGTCTGACTGTAGAATGATCTGACTGTAGAATGGTCTGACTGTAGAATGATCTGACTGTAGAATGGTCTGACTGTAGAATGGTCTGACTGTAGAATGATCTGACTGTGAGGAACCAGGACCTTCAGCATCCTGCGGTGGACGCCGGTGGCTACTAAGTCATATTTCGTAATGTCTGTGAGTCGACAGAAAACAAAACCAGAAGTTGTTTCTTTTCTCAGACTTCCTTTCTGAGGCTTTAGTGAAGCAGCTGAAGGTTTTTCTGATTGTTTCTCAAACATGTTTCATGTCGACGTTCTTTAATTTCTTCGTAGATCTGAACTCAACTCTGCTGGAACCTGAAGCTGAACTCTGTTTTTAGTTTTCTGCTTCTTTTCAACCAGAGGAAGATTTTACGCTTTACAGAAAAAAAACCAATGTGTTCTTGTGGTGATTTTTCCTGTCACTGTGGAAACCACCGACCCCCCAAGTTCCTGCCGTCACCGTGGCGACCCACCAGAAGCTCCTGTTGTAAATCTGTTGCTCTGTTAACCCGTTGATCTGCCAGAAGACCAGAACTGTTCCCCTGTTGACCCGCTGATCTGCTATAAGACCAGAACCGTTCCTCTGTAGACCCGCTGATCTGCTATAAGACCAGAACCGTTCCTCTGTAGACCCGCTGATCTGCTATAAGACCAGAACCGTTCCTCTGTAGACCCGCTGATCTGCTATAAGACCAGAACCGTTCCTCTGTAGACCCGCTGATCTGCTATAAGACCAGAACCGTTCCTCTGTAGACCCGCTGATCTGCTAGAAGACCAGAACCGTTCCTCTGTAGACCCGTAGATCTGCTAGAAGACCAGAACCGTTCCTCTGTAGACCCGTAGATCTGCTAGAAGACCAGAACCGTTCCTCTGTAGACCCGTAGATCTGCTGCTTCCACCAGCATCAGATCAGCTTCGGGACAAACCTCTGCTAGAATGAGATCCACCAGATTTATTCTATTAAAACCACATCAGAGACCTTTCTACAGACAGACGGTTCAGGCTTCAAAACTACATCAGGAATAAACACACAGCTAGTTATTAGAATACTGATCATTTACTACGTTAGGAACATGTTAAAGTTCATTTTTATTGCAGTTTCTGATCAGATTAATGTGAACAAAGACGATGAAATCATCTGAAAAACTTCATTAGTTGTACATTTAGCTGGTGTAGTACTCTGTAGTATTGTGTAGTACTTGGTAGTAGTGTGTAGTACTGGTATGGAGGACTGAAGGTACCAAAACACATAATTTATGTTTTATGTTGTTTGGAACACATTTACCAGCATATTAGTGTATTTACTGAGTTATTTGTGTACTTGTGTAGTTATTTGTGTACTTACTGAGTTATTTGTGTACTTATTTGTGTACTTACTGAGTTATTTGTGTACTTATTTGTGTACTTACTGAGTTATTTGTGTACTTATTTGTGTACTTACTGAGTTATTTGTGTACTTATTTGTGTACTTACTGAGTTATTTGTGTACTTATTTGTGCACTTACTGAGTTATTTGTGTACTTATTTGTGTACTTACTGAGTTATTTGTGTACTTATTTGTGTACTTATTTGTGTACTTATTTGTGTACTTACTGAGTTATTTGTGTACTTATTTGTGTACTTATTTGTGCACTTACTGAGTTATTTGTGTACTTATTTGTGTATTTATGGTGTTGGATGAGTTCGTCTGAACAGCTGCAGGCTGGTGTTTCCGTCGTCTTTAGAAAACTGCGGTTTCACTGTAAAAACCACAAACTTCCTGAACTCGGCGCTTCTGCTTTCAGAGAAAACAGTTTAAATGTCGTCTGAGAGCAGAAAAGTAATAAAAAAATAACATTTAATGATTGATAAAAAGTCTGACCTGAGATCAGATTTAAAGTTTCAAAGATACAAAGACCAAAAATCCCCCTTAGAGAAAATAAAGTGGTGCAGCTCTGAGGAACCAGAACATCATGAAGGAGGGAGAACTCAGAGATGTCTTCTGTCTAACTTCATCTCATTTTTGCTGCTTTCTGTAGCTTCCGTTGTTTACTAGTAGTAGTTTGTTTACTTCAGACCTCGTGTCTCATTTCTGTAGTTTGGTTTCATTTGTGACTGTTTTGTGTCCTGAGTTTTTGCAGTTTTCTGTCATTCTTGTTGCTTTGCCTCATTTTTGGACGCCTTGTTTTGATGTTTTTCTATCACCATGTCAGACGTTTAAACTCTGAACTAATGTCGTCTCCTCATCCTTCTGTGGACGTTCTCAGTCATCAGGTCCTGGTGATGGTAGGAGCTTCAGGAGAAACCAACTGGAGGATCTTGAAGACATTTCTAGAAACATCTTCCAGAACCTCCAGTTGGTTCCTCCTGGAGCTCCTACCATCTCCTCATGCTGTAGATGTTTTCTATCTCCCTGTTTCCAGACGTTTCTTCTCCACTCTGCTCATCATCTGTAGAAGATGTTCCTCCGTGCTGGATGGATCTCCAACAGCCTGCTCCTCTGTTCTCTGGTTCTGCTGCATTTATTTGACTGGTTTTCCTCTCCAGAACCATCAGGAAGTTCAAACCTGCTCCTGGAGACAGAACGTTTCCTTCTCAGACTGAAGGTGAACCTGATGACCTTCATGGAACTGAGGACATAAAACGTATAAAACGGATCTACGGAACCGACTCACTGTTAAAGTGGACTTCCAGGAAACTCCAACTTGGTTCTGCTCCTGAGAGGTTCTGTTCTGGGGAAGATCTGCCAAACCCTGGAGCTTCAGCTTGGAGAACCTGGTTCCTCTGGTCGGGGTCATGGTGGAGGAATCGAGATCCTTAAAGGTTCAAACCCAAAGACCAAAACCAGCCAAAAAACAGATCCAGACCAGTCTGGTCCAGAACTATTCTACATGAAGTCCAGAACTAAGTCCACAACCTAGTCCAGAACTAGTTCTAAACCAGGACCAAAGGTTCTTGGTTCCTGGTTGATGGTTTTTGTGGTCTTCATGAGGGTTCAGAGTTCTGATGTTGGAGATCCGGTCAGAACCTGTAGAACTTTATAAACATGGAGTTGCTGTGTTCCTGTGTTTCAGGTGTTTAGATGTTTAGATGAGTTCAGGTGTCCTCAGGAGTCTTCACGTTTCTTCAGGTGTCTTCTGGAGTCTCGTGTCTCTGAACTTGTTGCTCGTTGGAGGAGCTCTGCGGGGGGCAGTGCGCATGCTCCGTGGGCATGTTGGAGCAGCTTTCATGTGTCGGTCTCAACACCTCCGCTCACTTCCTGCTTTTAACCCGCGGTGTTCGGAGGGAGGAGCCGAGCCGAGCCGAACCGAGCCGAGCGGAGTGAGAGCAGCTCCGGAGAAGGTCCAACCTGCAGGACGGTCCCTGGTCCCGGTCCCAGTACCGGTTCTGCCTCCTGCTGAGAGTCCGTCCGGGTCCGCCCGGCGGGTCCCTGAACGCACCACCTGAATGTGACAGGAGTCGGGCTGAACTTTGAGCGGCTCTCTGACGCCCTGAGGCCGGGGGACGGAGCCTCCTGTCCGGCCGCCGCTGCACCGACGCCCCGCTGAGCAGCTCCAGGACCGGCAGCATGTCGGACTCCGCGTCCAGCTTCCTCCACATCGGAGACATCGTCTCTCTGTACGCCGAGGGGTCCGTGAACGGATTCATCAGCACCCTGGGGTGAGTCAGAACCAGCTGGTTCAGGTTTTAATAAAGATCATCCAGAGTTATTGATCAGAACTGATCAGAGCCTCAGGATCAATGGGAAGAAATTAACAAAACAATCAAGAAAACATGAGCAGCAGGGAAGAGAAAGATGACAAATAAGAGTGTGAAAAGCTTCCAAACTTATTAGAAAAGTAAAACAAGTAGCAGAAATATTCAGTCTTCAGGAATGATTCAATAAAACCTTTAACATGTTGAATAAAGGAGGAGTTTATCAGCAGCTTTAACCGATCAATTATCAATAATAAATCAATGAAATCATCAGACTGGTAATTATTTATGATTTATTCCAGGTTAATGTCAGTTTTAAAGCAGAAATTAGGAACAAAGTCAAATATTTACTTAGAGAAAAGTCATTTTGCTGCTTTTCAAACTGGATGTTTGTTTGTGGACGTTAGAGAAACAAGTTTTAGTGAATTTATGATGTTTTATCAACGAGGACAGACAGATAGATACATACTTTACTAAGTATTTACTCTTTATTAAAGGCTTTTTTCACCGCATTGATCCGATAGAAGTTTAGAGTCAGAAGAAAAATAAAGTTTAACAGAAAGGTTTAGTGTTAATAGAAAAGATTCTGATGATAAATAGAATTAATAAACACAGAATTACTGACAGACGAATCCTTGAGATGTTTGAAAAAGACTCATCAGAAGTGAGTTTAGTTAGAAGAAAAATCCAAATAATTCAGTGACTGTAAGGAATAAATATGAAAGTATAAACAGATTAAAAACACTGTCTCAATGAAGAGCTGGATAAAAGTGACAGAAATAGAAATAAATGAGTTTATGTCACAGAAAATGACTTAAAAAACAACAGAGACCAAAAAGAACAAATCAGCTGTAAAGTGATCACTGATGTTCAAAAATAAAGTAGACATGCTTACAAGTTTCAGAACAACGTCTATCAGCTGATTGAACCCAGAAAATCAGGAATTAAACCAACATTTCTGTAAAATGAGGCATTTTAAGAAAAATAATCAAATTAATTCAAACAGATTTAATTACATCTGAAACTGAAAAACTTAGATAAAAAATCAGCAACACCTTAAACGGAGCTGCTGGAGTCCAACAGATAAAAGAATTACAATATTTTAAATGATGTTTACGTGAATTAATCTTCATTTAATTAAACCAGAGCTTTCCATCTGAAAGAAGGTTCATTTCCATGTTTTTTGAGGTTGGCTGATAACAGAATGTTCTAAAGAGGTCAACTTTTTGTCATATTGCAGCTTTTTTTTACGTTTAAACGTTAAATTAACGAGGAGCTGAATGCTAAAAGATTCTTTGTTTGTTGTTTGACCATCAGTAAAAAAAACTAAACGTTGGGAATTGTAGCTAAAACAAAGTGTTTCAAAGATCTGCTGTTGGGTTTCACAGCTATGTTTTGTGGGGTTTTTGTGTGTTTTTCAAAAAACCAAAGCTAACATAGCACTGAAGCTAGCTATTGATTGATCAGTTTTTAATTTTTCATCAACAGATGAATCAAACTTTAAATGTCGCTATTAATTAATTAAAATATTCTGTTTTTGACTCAAACTGTTGCTACGTTAATGTTTTCTGTTGGAAAACCTGCTGACAACAAAATTTTAACAAACATTTTCTGATGAGTCAGATTCAGTCGACATGTTGGAACTAGAAATATTAGCTAGCAGAAACCAAAGTTAGCATTAGCATGGCTAAATCACGCTTAATACAAAACCAGCTGACGAAGCCAAGCATTAACTTCACTGAGCTAACCTACTGACAAACCAGCTACCTGATCAGCTACATGGCTAACATAGCATTTACAAACTAAGCTAACAGCTAGAATTAGCCATAGAGGCTCAGATTAGTGAAGACTGAAATATCTCTTTAAAAACTCTTTTATATGAGTACTAGTTGTTTCAGATTTAACTAGCAGGTTTGAGCTGCACCCAGCTAGCATCATCTAAAACTAGCATCAAATCAGCAGCACTAAACAACTGTTCAACCAAAATTAGCATAACATGACCCGACAACGACATTAACTGAGCTAATTTACTGATAAACAGACCAGCTAACTAATGAGCTATATGGCTAACATAGCGTCAACAAGCTAAGCTAACAGTGAGAATTAGCCATAGAAGCTCTGATTAGTAAATATTGGAATATTTCTTTTTAAAGCTCTTTACATGAGTGACATATGTTGTTTATCCGTCCAGCTAACCAGTTGCTCGTCAAGTTGATTCAGCAGCTAATGCTGAAGTAAACCGTGGCATTTTAAAACAGCTACTAATATAATCAGCAGCTCAAACCTGAAGCCATGAAACCATGAGCAGCTACAGACATGAATTGTTGATGATTATTGATGATTTTTTATGATTATTGATTTAAAATGAACATTCTGA
The DNA here is from genome assembly GCF_021347895.1 of Acanthochromis polyacanthus. Lineage (NCBI taxonomy): Eukaryota > Metazoa > Chordata > Actinopteri > Pomacentridae > Acanthochromis > Acanthochromis polyacanthus. The sequence continues at coordinate 4,686,932 of NC_067118.1, forward strand.
CTTTTACAGCAGTTTCATGATGAATCCGTCAGTTTTAATAATTAAAATATTTGATGCTTGTTGTTTCTGAAGCTAAAATGGTCCAAATTAACTTGCTCTTGCCCAAAAAATCTTCAGATTTTTCTAACCTCTGTCTTTGCAAAATGAATATTCTGGGATTTAAAAAAAAAAAAGAATTATAAAAGCCATTTTCTCACCTTTCATTAGCACTAACAGCTAGCAGCGAACAGCTAACAGCTAATCAGGTTAGCTATAGAGTACATCCTGTCAGGTTGATGTCGGTGGTTTAAAATTCAGCAGCTATAAATGAGGATTGGCTGAGATCAAAGTTTAATGATTATTTTGAATCAGAACCAAATATTTTTTAGATTTTAGCGTCTTTAAAAAACAGCTTGCTGCTTTTCTGTGCCGAGTATTTTTTACATGGGATATTTGTTCCTTTCCTCTCAGTTCAGCACTTTGTTTTGGTAATTTTATGATGTTTTTTTTAACTAAACAACTAATCTTTGAATCAATAATACCATGTAACTGACAGATTAGTGAATAATGAATAGTATTTGTTGGGTTCAGTCTACAGAAGCTGGCGACGTCGCCTTTGTCTCGTTTCTTGTCAGACTTTTAAAACTCTCTTGATGATTTTTGTGCTGTGAATGAAGAATGAGCTGCTTCTGTACAGCATCAGACATTGTTATTCCTCTGAGCTGCAGTTCTTCTTGTCGGTTTCTCTCTGAATGTTTTGTCTGGAAGTCGAGTCCGTCGGAGGAATTTTTGGGCCTCAGCTGACGAACAAAACAACCAAAGCTCAGCCGGTATCTCAGCCTGACCCGACACGCCCGAGGCTTCGTTTTGACAGAAACATTCAGGTAGTTAACGTCATAATTCAGCCTCAGAGCCCTGTTCCAGCGCCCCCTACAGGCGTTAGATAAAGGTTTTTATCTTTTCTGGTAGGAAGACAAACCGCTCTGCAGCACAGACTCTTTGGAGATGCTTCGTAATGAGAAAGGGGTGATGTTTGATCAGTTTCTGAGTTTAAAGACCTCCAACCAGAGCTGAAGTGAGAAAGTTCTTCCTACTCCACCTTTTAGTCATACGATCACCAGGACCTGGATGAGTTTAGCAGCAATGGGGCACCATGACAGAGACTTCTGAGGAGGTTGATGACCTCCAACCGGAGCTAAATCATACATGCTAGCCGAAAGTAGCTTTTGGGCTGATTTAAAACTGGTTTTGGATGAGTTTTGGACTGGGTTTCAGTCGTGTTTAGTCTGCTTTAAGAGTAGTTTCAGATTAGCTTTTGGGCCGATTTTATCCTGGTTCTTGACTTGGGTTTGGACTGTTTTTTGACTTGTTAAATAATTTTAGGGTGGAAGACAAAGGACATGATATCAGTAGATGCAGATCAGCTGTAGTTCCCGGTTGTTCCACCAGGTGGAGCCTCTTCCTGTTTAATCCTGTACAGACCAGAGGAGGTTAAATCAGAGAGCATTGTGGGAGTTTAGCTAGCAAGTTTTTACACATTTTGGACCAATTTTCAAGTAATTATGGACAAGTTGGATGTCATTTTAGACAAACTTTGAGCAGTTTTGAACAATTTCTCTGTCATTTTGGCCTCCTTTTGAACAATTTTGAACAAGCTATAGGTAATCTCAGACAAGTGTTTTAGAGTTCTGGGTTGTGCTGTTTGTGGGCGGGGCAAAGGCAGGGAGGTGTGATGGAGGCTACAGCTCTGAGGAAGAAGCTGCTCCTTATCCTTGTAGTCATGTTTTGATGGTATCTCCTCCCTGATGGCAGTGGGACAAACAGGGAGTGTCCTGGGTGGCTGATGTCCATGCAGATGGTCCATGATCTTCTCTGCTCAGCTCCCACGATCCTCTGGTCCACCTTTACCATCCGGGCCAGATCTTCTCTGTCTTTAGCTGTGCAGCCCTGGCAGAGGATGCTCTCCATGGTGCTTCTGTAGAAGTTTCTGAGCAGTTGTGAGGCCAGACCAGCCTGCTTCAGCTTCCTCAGGAAGAACATCCTCTGCTGGGCTTCTTTCACCAGGTTGGAGGTGTCCAGTATCCATGTCAGGTCCTCTCTAGATCTTCTCCGCTGATATGGAGTGGGGACTGCATGACTCTCCTGGTCCTCCTGAAATCTATGATGACCTCCTTTGTCTTGGTGGTATTGAGGACCAGGTCGTTGTCTGCTCATCATCCTACCAGATGTTGGACCTCCTGCCTGGACCAGGTCTCGTTGTTGTCCCTGATCAGTCCTACTGCCGTGGTAACTTCATCAGGGTGTTCGTGGTGAAGAGGGTGACGAGTGTTCTGGTTCTGGATGTCAGGTTCTCCTTCCTGACATTCTGCTGGTCAGAAGGTCCATAATCCATGGACATACTGTGGTGTAGAGTCCAGTTTATGGGGGATTACAGTGTTGAAGGCATAAAGAGCATCCTGACGTAGGTATCCGTCTGCTCCAGGCGAGGTAGGGCTGTATGAAGTTCACCCGAGACAGCATCCTCTGTAGATCTGATATCTGTCCAGATCTTCTGTTGATGTGTTCCAGCATCATGCTCTCCAGGCTCTTCATAATGACCGGGGTGTGGGCGGTAGTCACCGAGGGTTGTGATGGCAGACTTTTTGGGCTCGGGGACGATGGCGGTGGATTAGAGGCAGGTGGACTGCAACTTGCTGTAGTTAGAGGTTGAAGATCACCATGAACACCCCAGCCAGTGTCCTCAGTAGGCTGATCTGTGCTCCATTAGAGTCCTGAGCCTTCCAGAGCTTCATTTTAAAATGTATTTCTCCAACATCTATTACTATATGCAGAGAGAAAACTCTGGGAACATGAAGATGTGTTTTTCTCTGACGTTGTTCCGACTCTGGCAGCTCTGATGATTTAATGGCAGGAAAAGGAAGTGGTACCGAGCATGTCCAAGAGAGATTTCACCGCCAGGCCGAGTGTGTGTGTGTGTGTGTGTGTGTGTGTGTGTGTGTGTGTGTGTGTGTGTGTTTTCCTGTGCCTTTGACTCCATCTTGACCTTTACAGCTTCACTCGTCGACTTTCACTGACCTGAGCCTCAACAACAGAACAATCGCTCGGTGTTGTTGGAACCTTTATGGACTCTAAATGTCACCTAAAGGTCCAAACTCAAGGTTCAGGATGTTTCTGAGTCTTTGTCTACGTTAAGAGGCTGAAGTCTAAAATGCCCACAGTGGAGCCGCTGACATCAGCAGAGAGTCGATGATGATTGGTTTTCTGGTCCAGTCATTGGTCGGCTGCTTCACGTTCATCAAACAGAGTGTGACTGGGTTCAGGGTAGAAATTTCTTCAAATGATCCAGAGACACAAAGACTTCTAAGGATCTTAATGACCTCCAACCAGAGCTGAAGTGAGAACGTTCTTCCTACACCACCTTTTAGTTGTAGGAGCTTCAGTTACAACCAGCCAGACTTCTCTGGAGGATGTTTCTGGAAAAGTCTGGCTGGTTTCTCCTGAAGCTCCTATGATCACCAGGATCTGGATGAGTTTAGAAATGGATTTTTGTAATTTTTTTGTTGTTTTTTTGTCTTCTTTTTGTCATTTTGTGTCTTGTTTTGGTCGTTTTGTGTCTCTGTGACAAATTTTAAGTCACTTTGGACAAGCTTTGAGCCACTTTTGATAAAAATCTGAGTCATTTTGGATGACTGTCGAGATGTTTTAGACAAGACTTTGTCAATTTTGACAATTCAGAGAAATTATGAAAAAGCTTGAAAGATTTTAGACCAATTTTGAGTCTTTCTTGATCAATCTGAAGGCATTTGGGGCAAGTTTTTGAGTTTGGTAGAACCTGATTACCCTCTTTAAAGACCAGAGGAGGCGTCACTCAGACTACAGTTCATGTTAAAGCAGAGAGCATTGTGGGAGTTTAGCAGCAACGGGCACCATGACAACGACCTCTGAGGAGGTTCATGACCTCCTACCAGAGCTGATGTGAGAACGTTCTTCTTGCACCATCTTTTAGATGTTGGAGCTTCAGGAGGAACCAGCTGGACTTCGGGCTGGTTTCTCCTGAAGCTTCTACCATCACCAGGACCTGAATGAGTTTAGCAGCAACGGGCACCATGACAACGACCTCTGAGGAGCTTCATGATCTCCAACCAGAACTCATGACTGCTTTCAAACCTGAAACCAAGTCCAGACTCATTGTCCAGCAGGTTTCAAGATGTTTCCTCCTCCTGTTTTTCAGATTAGTTCTCCCTGAAACACAGTTTAAATATTAAACACACTCGCAGCTTCTAGATGTTTGGGCTTACTTAAAAATGTCCTTATTTTTCAAAAGAAAAGCATTTTTTTCAATGAAAATAATAATAAGAGATTAATTGTCAACAGATCCTGAGTTATCACCTTTCTGTTGCTTAAAACCAAACAGAAACAGTAAATCTTGGACTGAAAGGATCGTTAATCTGCTGATTTGTTACTGATTTCATGATTTTCTGCTGCTGGTTTCCATTAAACTGCTGTCTGAGCTTTTATTGACTGCTGGCAGCAAATCAGGGAGCGGTTTTTACATCGCTGTGAGGAAGTTTTTTGATTTGTTCTCTGCTTATTTCACCCTCAGCAGCCAAACAGACGCTCATGTTTAAAGTAATTTTGGATTTTAACACGTTTTATTGAATCAAGGTTCACAAGTTTTACACTAAAAATGAGTTTAGTGTTCAGAAAGAGGTTTAATTTCGGGTTTTTCTCAGCAGTGAAAGTTGAATTACAGTGAAATGAAACCAGGTTTAATGTGGAAACGAGGAGTTTCGGCTTCGTCCTGCAGGTTTCACTTTCTGTTTACTGTCGGTTAAAATGGAAAACAGATGGAAAAGTTTTATTCAAATCCACTAATCCACATTCAAATGTGTTTCTACCTGCAGCAGCATAAAGAGAAATAAAAACACACTAAATACTGAAATAAACATCAGATTTTTATTATAAGAGCCTTTATCAGCTGTTCATATTTCTTCTTTTCAATTTCCTTTTTTGGTGCATTTTTAACCATTAATGGACAATTGACAGTTTTTAAAGTATTTTTAGGCAAAAATACCAAATGTTTGTTAGCTTCGGCCTTTTAAATGTTAAGATGTGACACATTTCTCAGATCTAATTCATTTTATTCAGAATAATTATTATTTCTGAAGCAATTTTCAGAATCCAGGTAAAAAGTGCTGCAAAACTAAAACAGAGAAGTTTTAAATCATCAGGATTTAAAAGAAAACTGATCAAATACAGTTTAGTTGATTAGAATCAGTACAGGGTTGGAGGATACCTGATAGTTAAATGAATATATTTGAGATATTTAACTGCTGACTGAATAAAATCAGATATTTATGATTTTCTGACACCTGATGGAGAAAATAAATCACACAAACATACAGCAGGCATATAGGTAGGTATATGTGTGTGTGTGTGTGTGTGTGTGTGTGTGTGTGTGTGTGTGTGTGTGTGTGTGTGTGTGTGTGTGTGGTGGTGGTGTCATTCTAGAAGACACAAAGCAACAAAAAAGACACAAAATGACAAAACTGTCATCAGCAGGTTCTACCAACATGCTGTGGGACACGTTGCATGTATAATAATGATTATTTAAAATATTATGTTGATTAAAAATGTTCCCACAGTTACAGAGACATGAATGAAAAAATAAAAGCATAAAAAGGAGATTTAAATGTGAACTGTTTTATCAGAGATGGTCATCAGGGAGTGGACAGGAGAAAAATGGGATTTTAGGGGAACTCCAGACTTGTTTGGGATTTAAAACATTTTAAACATTCTTTTCTCCTAGTTTTTATAGGTTTGGTCTCAGGACAAGAACATTTACACACTGCTGCATGTTTTAGGGTTTAACACGTGGATTATGGGATGTAAAACGTCCTCCAGTTCTGGAACAATCCAGGTATATCTCAGCTTTAACTTCAGCTGAACTCTGTTTTGAGGTTTTTCTGCTTCTTCAGGCTCCTGGTGATTAATTCTGCTCTGATTCCTGAGAACCAGCTCACCTGCCGGTCGCCGAGTCTACACACCTGAGTGACAGTGAATGTAGCAATCAGGGTCCTGAAAGACACCTGAACACACCTGGCAGGCAGACAGAAGCACTGATTGGCTGTTGTCATGGGGACGGTGTCAGACCTCAGGAGTAGAACAAAGGAACAAATGAAGGGAAAGAAGAGAGAAAAATGTTTTTCAAAGAACGAGAGAGCAGAGTTTTAGAAAAGCAGAAAAAGACGAAAGAATGCAGTGAAGCTGTAAAGAAAGAAGAATCAAAAGGCAGAACGAAACTAAAGAGAGAAATAAAGTACATATTCTGTATTAAACAGGTTGTTTATCTGTTCCACTGTAAGCTGCTAACATGTCAGGCTAACTACAGGCTACTGAGCAGTTTGAGCTCATTCAGAGAGAGTAGTTCATTTAAAAGTAGAAATCCACCAATGAAACATAAAAATAAATAGGTTTTTCTTCCTCAAATGTCAGCTTCAGACATTTCTGGCTAACTAGCTTAATATGTGTCAGCAGTACCACGAGTTAGCATCATTAGCTAGCCGAGGTGACTCAGCAGCTTGTCTTCATTTAAAACAGTTTTAAGTTTAAAAGAGAAATGTGATTTAAAAGTACCAACATTAAAACGTAAATCCAACCTTTTGTTGTTAGCATATAAAGCTCTAATATTAACCAGGTTGGTTATCTGCTCCAGTCCAAGCTGCTAATACGTTAGGCTAACTAGCTAACAGGCTACTGAGCAGTTTGTGCTCATTCAGAGAGAGCTGTTCATTTAAAAATAGAACATAGTTTAAAAGTTCCATCAATAAAACATAATTCTGACATTTTCCTATTGTTGAAGAAGCTTATTATGTACTTCCATATTAAACAGTTTTCTACCCGTGTTAGCTATAAACATTTCCTGCTAACTAGCTTAATGTCTGTTAGCAGTACCATAGGTTAGCATCAGTAGCTAGCCGAAGTGACTCAACAGCTAAAATAGAGTTTTAATTTAAAAGAGAAATGTGATTTTAAAGTACAAACGTTAAAACTTATTATGTACATTCATAGTAAACTGGTTGTTTATATGCCCTAATGTAAGCTACAAACGCATCAAGCTAACTAGCTTCATATGCTAACTGATCAGTACTTCCAACACTGACAGTTAGCATCGTTAGCTAATAGTCTGTCCTGGATAGGGTTGCCACCCGTCCCTTAAAATACGGAATCGTCCTTTATTTGACAATTAATTGTAGCGTCCTGTATTGATTTAATACGGGATGCTAATTGTTCCGTATTTTCATAAATGTCCCATACACGTCTGTCACACGCATCAAAACTGCATAACAAACTAAATAAAACAGGAAATATTAAGGGCAGCCAGTTTCATCTTCTTTAGACCTATGTAGCGAGGACCCGATGCGAGGTCCAGCAGGTCTGTTTGCCGGTCCTGTCTCTGGTTTCCTGGTTACAGACGATGCTGCTCCCACGTGTTTAAAAATGTCTACACCCAAAACTCCACCACGTCCAAAGAAGCAAAAACGTTTTCAAAAGCACAGACTGGAAGACTGGAACCCTGACAATAGGTACTGGGCAAACGGTGTTTTCTGTTGCTCATAGACTGAAGTAAGGCAGCATCAGGAGACCAACATGTAAGAAGCATGAGAACAGAGAGAACCAACCAGCAGGTCACAGTTTATCATCATCTAATCATCTCCTGAAGTCCCTTTGGTAAGAGACATCAGTACATGGTTGTGGATTTACCAGACGATGATTATAGTCAGACTGATGTGGCCGTAGACTCTACAGGATTTTAGGGACTCAATAAATGCCTAAGTTGTTTAATAGTATTTTGAATGCTTTATTTTTTGAATATTATTTTGCAGAATCCAGTATTCCACACTGGTCGGTCATTACATTTTATTAGTTTGGTTTCACTGTTTAAAATGATGCCACATCTTTTTAGACAGAACCTGTGATCATAAAACAACACAGAACTCTTAGTTCTGTCTTAATAAAGCACTTAAAGCTTTAAGTATGGCTAAATGTTGTTTTCTAAATTAAATAAACCACTCCTTGGGTGGTTGTGGCCCCGAGTTTGGTAAAGATGGAAAGATATTCACAGATTCAGACTTCCAGCATCAATAACTCATTAGATATAGGTTGTAAAACATAAACGATGTCTCTTTCCCATCGTTGTAAGGCAGATGTTGTGCTACAAGCCCAGTTTTATCAACAGTACCTGTCTTTCAAGTTGCAGAAATAACATTGGTGTCTATGAGCAGCCGGCTGTGAACAGGGACCGCCTGCAACAGCGAAGAGAGACACAAATACTCAATAACCTCACTCTGATCCACTGTACTGCCACCAGAATCACTGCAGCCTTCAACTGGCTCCAGTTGACACCAGTGTTATTCCTGCAGCTTGATAGACAGCTACTTTGATTAAACTGGGCTTGTAGCACATTGTCTGCCTTACAACAATGGGAAAGAAGCATCGTTTATGTTTTAACAATGTATGTCTAATGAGTTATTGATGCTGGAAGTCTGAATCTGTGAATATCTTTTCAGTTTCACTGAACTGTGGCCCCGAGGAGTCGTGGTGGGCGTCCTTTATTTTCATTTCTGAAAGGTGGCAACCCTAGTCCTGGATATTTTCCTCATTATGGTAATACGGAGACAGTCCAGTACAGGGACCCGCTGATGTTTCACACTTTATCTATTGTTATGCTTATTTATGCTAGTTTGGGTTATTTTTTATCTGAAGATAATTAGCCACATACAGATAGCCTACAGCTAAAAATGAGTGCTTTTGTCTACGTTTGTCTGAAATAAAGGACCCTAAAGTGTGTTTTATCAGTGAAAGGACGTCAGTAATTAGCATGATTCTTAGTATGTCATGACTCTGATTGAATCAACTGTTAAATAAAACTTGATTACGGCATCTATACTGAGATATAATGTCAGAAATATGACCTAAAGAAAGGCAGAAGCTCTTATCTACCTCTTGAAACATACCAATCATTTTAAAGCTCATAAAAGCAGCTTTAGCGCAGATATATTTCAGCTCCTCAGTCATTTGCACACATCTCATTTGTTTACAGGTTTTGGCTTGAGCCTCCATGCAAAGTTGTGATTTACCTAATGTGTGGAGTCATGATAGTCATTCAGATGATTCTTTAACTCTTTTATGCGCTTACCACTAATGTTGTCAACCCTAAAACAACTGTGTACAGAACAAGACTTTTATTTTGAAATCAAAGGTGGTGAAACAATAGACGTTGACTGGATCAACTTTTATTTTGCTGCTGCAGTTCAGAAAAGGAAACTATTTTCTTTATTTAACTAAATGATGACTTTGACAGAAACACCTCAGTCCTGTGATGTCACTTTACAGGTATGGAGACAAACACACCTGGCTGGCTGCTAGAGGTGGTTAAAGTGTGTTTTAATGGACAGGTGATTTACCTGCATGAAAGGACGGATTTACCTGGTGTGTGTGTGGACATAAGCTGTTTATCTGTGCCTGTGAGGACCTGCCTGGATAAAGCAGGTCCCCTTAAGGCAGAAACAAGACACACTCATCTTAGTCACACAAAAAAAGAGACACAAAAATTAGACAAAAAAGGAACACAGAAACATAAACATGGATAAACGACACAAACCAGACCAAAAAAATGACAAAAACTGAGACATATGACAGAAAAACAAAAAGACATAAAATTTGACAAAAAAGTTACAAAGCAGCAAAACAGAGACAACAACCAAAAAAAAGACACAAAACAATAAAAACGGGACACAAAGCAACAAAAAAGACAGAAAACGACAAAAATTAGAGATAAGTCACACAAAAATCAGACAAAAACCAGAAAAAACAAGACAAAACATTTAAAAAATGAGACCGAAAATGACAAAAGAACAAAGAACAATCTAGTATTTTACTTCAGGTTCACAACAACTTGTCGAGGTCTAGAAATTATTTTAAATTTATAGTTTTACTAATTTATAACTTAAACCGCGGGCCGGTTTGGACCCTCCAGAGGGCCAGTTTCGGTCCACAGGCCGCATGTTGGACACCCCTGCCTTAAGGTAAGCCGTTAAATGAGAAGACCTGGTTTGGGGTGAAGACAGAGTTCTGTTTGGGGTCTGAGTCGGTCTCCAGGAGATGAATGTCCTCAGAAGTGATGGAAACTCTGTGTTTCCTCAACATGAGGCTAACTCAGATTTACTCTAATGACCGGCCGGCTGGGGATCACTGCGGGGCCTTAAATAGTCATATTTACCCCTGAAACCACTAAAAGAGACGAGAGAGGACTGAAGGCTGGAGCTGTATTTGGATATAGATGTCAAAGCTGCTGTTTTTCTAGCGACTCTGAAACGTTCTGCACAGCTGCTGGTTCAGGTTCATGGTGGAGTTCATACGATACCAGAAAACTGGAGCAAATACTGCTGGTAGCATGAAAATAAATCAATTACATGAATGTATTTCACACTGACGGTCTTATGTTAGAGATACTACCCTGGCATTAGACTGAACAAGGTGAAGTTAGCTGCTATGCTAGCCTGAACACGTCATATTAGCCTAAATGAAACAATGTTGGTTCGTACATTAGCATAAACCATATAACTTTAGCCTCTATGTTGCTCTAAACCAGAAAATATAAGCTGCTATGTTAGCATAAGTAGGCTAAGGTTAGCTACTAGATTAGCCTCAACAAGATTACGGTTAACCAAAACAACATTATGTGAATTGCTACATTAGCCTATACACAAGAAAACACTGTTCTCTATATTAGCCTAGCAAGATACCATCAGTCAAGATAAAGATTGCTGCTAATTTAACCTAAATAAGGTTAAAAAAATTAGTCAATGCAAGACAGCATTAGCCTAAACAAAATAAAGCCTGATGTGGATGCCGATAGTCTCAGCAGGCTAACATTAGCTGAAATGAGAAAAATATGCTTTAGCCTAAACAAGATAGCTTTAGCCAAACAAAAAAAAGCAAAAGTCTAAACAAGGTCACAAGCAAGATCAGATTTGCAACTACTTTGGTCTGACAAAGATAATATTAGCCACTATGCTAGGCTAAACAGCAAACATTAGTTACTACTGACTGTTAACCAGACATAAATAGATATGGGTAGATGTAAATGTATAATTGGATATTTATATTATTCCAATGCAGAGAATGATGAAGTATCCGAGAAAAGACATATTGCATGCAGCTTGTAAATATTGGTGTAAAGGGGGTGGGAGCTTAATAAGTTTTACTTCTCCCCACTCCCTTTCGAGCTTTTTTGTTTTTCTTTTTTTTGTGTTTTTTTTTCTTTTTGTATTGACATGTTTGACATGTTTATAAGGTTCAAACAAATTGTATCAAAACATCTTGGAAGAGCAGAAAAACTGCCAAAGTACTGTTCACAACATGTATAAACTTCACCTTGTAAAAGCTCGAAATAAACTCATCATCATCATCATAAGCTGCTATATTAGCCCAAGAAAAGATAGCATTTGCCAGTAAACTAGCCAAAGTAAGGTAACATAAGCTGCCAAATTAGTCCAAACAAGGTAACATTAGCCTAAATAAGGTAATTCAGGCTACTATGTTTAGCCTAAACAAGAAAAGATCATCTGCAATGATACCATTAGCCGCTATGTTAGCCAAGATAGCATTAATTGGTACGCAAACCTAAATGAGATGTTTTTAATTGCTTTAACCAGATGATATTAGCCTAAACAAGAGTTGGTATGCTAGCCTACATGAGATAGCATTAGCCTAAACAAGACTATGTCAGTGATGTTCTGCTGGAAACCTGGAGCTCTGACACATTTCAGGTGAACATGAGACGTTGGTAGAAAACTGGACGCTGATCTGATCATCTGATGATCTGAAATATTCTTTGTCAGTTTAAGACGGAACTTCTTATGGTTTTACAAGTTAAAGATTATTTCACGTTGAGCTCTCAGACCCTCAAACTGTTTAATCTGTAGAAGGGATTCAGCTTCAAACCGTCCTGAACATAAAAATCTATAAATAGTCGAGGAGTCGCCTCAAACTTCATCGCTGCTGCAGAGCGTCGCTTCCTGAGCTGCTGCTGGTTTAACAAGTCACTTCACACCGACGTCACAACGTCAGTTTCACTTTAATCTCACTTCAGTTCAGAGAGAAGAAGGTTGGAACCTGACAGACCAGTTACTAGCCTGGATATAAACATGTAAAGTTATAAACATTGAAGGACATAAACATAGAAGGATGTTTGTCTGAAAAGCTGCTCTGTGAAATCTTTTACACATTTTATTGGTGCTTTTATTGCATTGTGTTCCACTTTATTTTTCCTGTAAACCAATGACAGCTGCAGCCTGATGCCGTGTTTCACAGTGAACATATGAATCTATAAATTAACTCCAATCATGATACATACGTGTTAATGAGGACATGTTTCATGTTTGTGTGTCTGCAGGTTGGTGGATGACAGATGTGTGGTGGAACCAGCTGCTGGGGATTTAGAGAACCCTCCAAAGAAGTTCAGAGGTACCAAAGACTGTGTTCATGTCAACACTCAGTCATTGTATCACTACCTACCAATCACATCAATACTAATCAATAATCACATCAATACTAATCAATAATCACATCAATACTGATCAATAATCACATCAATACTGATCAATAATCACATCAATACTGATCAATAATCACATCAATACTAATCAGTAATCACATCAATACTGATCAATAATCACATCAATACTGATCAATAATCACATCAATACTGATCAGTAATCACATCAATACTAATCAATAATCACATCAATACTGATCAATAATCACATCAATACTGATCAGTAATCATCATATCAACACCAACCGATCACCATATCAATACTAATCAATCATCGTATCAATACTAATCAATCAATGAAATAAATGGTGTCATTCAGTTTCAGTTTCCATGACAACATTGAAACAAAGACATAAACTGGATGATTGTAGTTTTTAGTCAAATAAGAAAAGTTTTGTATAAAAATAGGTTGCTGTGGAGTTCACTGTTCTATTTTATTATTTTATGGTACTTTAGTGAAACGCTGTGATGCAGTCGTGTTGTTTTGAAGTTCCTACTGTCGTTAAAATCAGAGTTCTGTTCATTCCTGGTTCTAATGGATGTAGTGAAACACGGTCATAAATATTAATAACTAGGTTCTGTGTGACGTAAATTCAGTAAAACGTTCAGAAACATGATGTTCTGATGTTTCCATGTCGTCCGTCTCAATAAAATCAGTTTAATCTGTTTTTGAAACAACAACCAGACAGTTCCTGGTGACAGGAAGTGGAACCCTTAGAGTCGTACGTATGCTGGTCTAAAGTGGGTCTGCAGTGGTCAGAACTGGTCCTGGGTCAGCTGGAAACCAGACAACCCTACTGGGAGACGACTCCGACTGATCTGAGTCCAGCTGGGATCTTCTGAGGCTGATGGACCAGTTTCCATCAGAGGTTTCCATCTGTTCCGTTGGGTTCTGGGATGTCTGAACCAGTTTAGAAGTAGAACATCAAACTTTAAATCAGAGCAGACCAGGGTCACGTTCATCACAGCCAGTAATCAATCAAAGAAGGAGGAATCAAAACTGAATGAAATACAGCAAGATAGGATAGACGAGACAAAGAGAGGAAATGAATTCTGTTTATTAAAAACACCAACATATTAAAACCAGTTTATCTTAAACACAGACAGGAGACATCATCTGACAGATTGATTAATTATCAATGGATTTATGTCAGGGTTTGCCTCCTTTCAGCTGCTCGCCGTCATCCAGACTATAAATAATCTGTCCTAGATACTGAAGTCTGGACTTTACTTTATAGCGCCACCATCTGGTCACATTCTCCACACCCGTCGTCTCTGAAACACAGCAGACGATACGAGAACATTTAAAGTTCCTGAAGATCTCTGAGTCCAGTTAAATCCATCATTAAGAAATGGAAGGAAGACGGAACATGAATAAATGTGACTAGAGCAGGACGTCCTCAGAGACTAGAGAGGGAGGCCACCAAGACTCTATGACTCCTCTGAAGGAGAAAGAGACTAGAGAGGGAGGCCACCAAGACTCTATGACTCCTCTGAAGGAGAAAGAGACTAGAGAGGGAGGCCACCAAGACTCTATGACTCCTCTGAAGGAGAAAGAGACTAGAGAGGGAGGCCACCAAGACTCTATGACTCCTCTGAAGGAGAAAGAGACTAGAGAGGGAGGTCACCAAGACTCTATGACTCCTCTGAAGGAGAAAGAGACCAGAGAGGGAGGCCACCAAGACTCTATGACTCCTCTGAAGGAGAAAGAGACCAGAGAGGGAGGCCACCAAGACTCTATGACTCCTCTGAAGGAGAAAGAGACCAGAGAGGGAGGCCACCAAGACTCTATGACTCCTCTGAAGGAGAAAGAGACTAGAGAGGGAGGCCACCAAGACAATGAATCCTCTGAAGGAGTAACTCGATAAAGACTTGGCAACGGTCTTTTACACTCCGTGGTGGTTTTTAAATGTTTTCTAGGAGGAGTTAATGAACCTCGTTAGAACATTTTAGTTAACGTTTAACTCATCAAATGTTTCTTTCTTTGTCTTTGTCCCAAAAATTATCACAACTTTCCCAAACTCATCTTCGTCCAGGTTCCACATTCAGTCCAGTTTGATCTCCAGTGATCCGGACCAGTAAAACCAGTAAAACCAGTCAAACCACAGCATAATAACCTCTAAATAACCACAGCTCCTAATGGTTCCTTTGTATTGGTGCAGAAATGTTCACATTTCAGGAATTGTCTCATCACTAAACATCATGAACAACCTGAAATTTATGAAGAAAAATAAATTCAGTTTCATCCACATTCATCCTCAGTTTATCATTTCCACATTACAACTTCCAGATCACAGAGTGTCTACAAAGGAACACAACATTTAGTCACCTGGAACTGAACCATGGAGGGTTTACTAGAGGATCAGAACCACAAAAACAACAAAAAAGCCAACAAAAAATAGACAAAATACTGCAAAAATGAGACACAAAATGACAAAAAAATGAAACAGTCGACACGAAACAAAACAAAAAGAGACAAAAAATTAAAAAAGAAGTTACAAAGCACCAAAAAATGGACAGAAACAATATAAAAAATGACAAAAAATAAGACAAAAAACAGAAGCGAGATGAAAAGGAAACACAAAATGACAAAAATATGAGACAAATGACAAAAAAATACAAAGAACAAAAACAAGACAAAAAATTACAAAAATGAGACACAAAAATAAAAATAATATTCTTAATTAAAACTAAAATTGTGTTAAACAGAAGTCATGTTTTATTTTAAACGTTTATAGTCAAAATACTGAATTAAAATCATCATCAGTTCCATTTTCATTAATTTCAAATTCCCTTAAAACATGAAACAAGATAAGTTTATGAACAGGAGATATATGGTTGGACTTTTTTACTTAAACTCCTTCTAGAGGTAAAACTATGTTGTTGATTTGACAGTTTATAGCGTGGTAATAATAATAATAATAATAATACATTTTTTCTTCAGTATTATCTCTTGTTAGTCATTAAAATGTAACATTCCAGCTCATGATGTGTGCACAGCTCCATCCTACATCTGTTCTGGTCGAGTCTTTGTGTTCAGAGCTGATAAATAAACAGAAAACGGACTTTAGATGGTTCAGTCTGACTGATTACCTCTGAGCTCTGTTTGCTCTACAAACAGTAGGAAGTGTTAAAGCATCCAGGATGTGATGGAGGAGAGTCAATATTTACCTCCTACTGTCTCCACTTTCACCACGTTTATTCTCTGAATTCATCCACAGCTTTAATGTTTGTTAGAATTTATTACATTTACAGTAAAATACGTCCAGCTGCTACGTTAGCCTGTAAACAAGGAAATACTGTTCACTGTGTTAGCCTAGCAAGATAACATGAGTCAAGATGGAGGCAGCTGCTAATTTAACCTACATAAGATAACATTAGTCAAAGCAAGATAGCATTAGCCTAAACAACATAAAACCTGATGTTGAATTAGCCTAAACAGCCTTAACATTAGCCTAATCTATAGTTAGCTGCTATGTTAGCCTAAATATATTATAATAGCCTAAATAAAACAATGTTGGGTTCTAAATTAGCATAAACCATATAACTTTAGCCTCTGCATTGCTCTAATCCAGAAAACATAAACTGCTACATTAGCATAAATAAGCTAAGGTTAGCTGGTAGATTAGCGTCAACAAGATAACATTAACCAAAACAAGATAATGTGAGTTGCTACGTTAACCTGTACACAAGAAAACATTGTTCACTGTGTTAGCCTAGCAATACACCATCAGTCAAGACAAAGATTGCTGCTAATTTAACCTAAATAATGTAACATTAGTCAACACAAGATAGCATTAGCCTGAGCAAGTGTTGACGTAGCCTAAATAGCCTCAACATTAGCCTAAATGAGCTCAAATAAGCTTCTACTTTAGCCTGATAACATAGCCAAAGTCTAAATAAGATCAAAAACAGGATAAGATTTGCAACTATTTGGTCTGAACAAGATATTAGCCACTCTGCTAGGCTATAAACAGATAACATTATTTGTTACTGACTGTAAACAGACATCATAAGTTGCTATATTAGCCCAAAAAAGATAACGCCTTCCAGTAAACTAGCCAAAGCAAGATAACATAAGCTGCCAAATTAGTCCAAACAAGGTAACTTCAGCATAGGATCATTCAGGCTACTATGCTTAGCCTAAACAAGAAATGATAATCTGCTATGATACCATTAGCTGCTATATTAGCCAAGATAGCATTAATCAGTACACAAACCTAAATGAGATAATGTTAACTGCTTTAACAAGATGATATTAGCCTAAACAGGACGGTGTTAGAACCGCTATGTTAGCCTGACCAAGGTCATGTCAGTGATGTTCTGCTGTAAACTTGAAGCTCTGACACATTTCAGGTGAATGTGAGATATTGGTAGAAAACCTGACGCTGATCTCATCAGTTTGATTAGCTGAAATATTCTGTCTCAGTTTTTGACGGAACTTCTTGTGTTTATAGAAGTTACTGTTTATTTCGCATTGAATTCAAGAATTTCTTATATTTACAATAAAATACATCCAGACCTACTTCAATTATCACCAGACAGCAGAAACTGTTCCTGCTGCCCAGAGGATGAACCCTAGCATCTTTACTAACATCTTAACTTGTGATCTCGCGCCTCCAGCAGGTTGAGGTTTTCACCCTTAAGTTATTAATAATCATACAGGGGAAAATGTTGCCTTCAGCGGAAAGTGTGGTCAACGACTGAATCACGTTCTGGAGTCGTGTTTTATTTCTAATGAATGAAGCAGAACTTCTATGATCAGAGTCAGTAGGAGGAGGTCGGGATGGATGGAGGGTGATCAAGAACTCACTCAGCAGGACTTAACTACATGTGAATACAATACCGTATTATAGTGCCGCATGATGATGCATTCATCCACTCCGCTCGCCAACTAGTTCCACGTAAGCAGTTTACGATGTAACGATGAAAAGCTGTAGGTCGATGATGTCATAAACTGAGGACCTCAGTAATTGTAGATCAGTTGTAGTTCCTCTTTGTTCCATCAGGTGGAGACTCCAACCAGAGCTGATATAAGAACATTCTTTCTATTCCACCTTTTAGTCATAGGAGCTTCAGGAGAAACCAGCCAGACTTCTCTGGAAGACGTTTCTTAAAACGTCTTCCAGAGGTTTCATAGCAATCTGTTAAAAGGCCTCCATCGGATCAGGACTCCATTTAAAATCTTCTATTTCCAGATGTTCTGTCTGATCCCTAACGACTTCCTGTCTTCTTCTTGTTCCAGACTGCCTGTTCAAGGTCTGTCCGATGAGCCGCTACTCGGCTCAGAAACAGTTCTGGAAAGCCAAACAAGCCAAACACGAGAAGGACAAGATCGCGGACGTGGTTCTACTACAGAAACTGCAGGTAACGAATTTCTGTTAAAGAGAAGAACCCAGAACAAACGGAGCAGTCTGATAGCTGAGATGTTCATCAGCAGAAGTTAAAACTAGCCAACTGTGTCTTGCAGCATGCGTCCAACCTGGAGCAGAAGCAGAATGAGACCGAAAACAAGAAGGTCCACGGAGACGTCGTCAAATATGGAACCGTCATTCAGGTAAAAGAGGTTTCTGCCAAAATAGGCTGAAAAAGACTCCATCAGTCAAAACAATGAAGAAACAAACCCTCTGAGAGGTTTACTCTTTTATTGATGGTCAACACTGAATCCTATCACTTTTATGAAAAGGTTGTTGAAAAGCATCAGTCAGGACGAGACAAGAACATTTCTAAGTTCCTGAAGATCTCCTGGAGTCGAGTTAGAATAGAATAGAGTTTATTGCCAGTTGCACAGGTACATCACAGTACAGGTACATTGGAATTCTTGTACGTGACTCTAAGTCAAAATCCATCATTAAGAAATGGAAGGAAGATTACAGCAGGACGTCCTCAAGACCTGAGAGACTAGAGAGGGAGGCCACCAAGACTCTATGACTCCTCTGAAGGAGAAAGAGACTAGCAAGGGAGGCCACCAAGACTCCTATGACTCCTCTGAAGGAGAGACTAGAGAGGGAGGCCACCAAGACTCCTATGACTCCTCTGAAGGAGTTCCAGCTGTTCATCCAACAACTGTTGTCTGTACTTGACCAGTCAAAGCTTTATGGAGACATAGAGAAAGACTCTGATGGAAAAAGCTCCAATTAAATCTGGACAAGAGTTCACCAGAAGACATGTGGAGACTCTGAAGACACCTGGAAGAAGGTTCTTTGGTCTGAGGAGACCAGGATGGAGCTTTATGTCCATCAGACTAGATGATATGTTTGATGGACACCAAACACTGAACACCATCACAAAGACACCATCCCCACTGAGAAGCACGGTGGAGGCAGGATCATGATGTGAATCAGGGTGGTAGCAGCATCATGATGAAGCATGGTGGTGGCAGCATCATGATGTGAAGCACGGTGGTGGCAGCATCATGATGAAGCATGGTGGTGGCAGCATCATGATGTGAAGCACGGTGGTGGCAGCATCATGATGTGAAGCACGGTGGTGGCAGCATCATGATGTGAATCAGGGTGGTAGCAGCATCATGATGAAGCATGGTGGAGGCAGCATCATGATGTGAAGCACGGTGGTGGCAGCATCATGATGAAGCATGGTGGTGGCAGCATCATGATGTGAAGCACGGTGGTGGCAGCATCATGATGTGAAGCACGGTGGTGGCAGCATCATGATGTGAAGCACGGTGGTGGCAGCATCATGATGAAGCATGGTGGTGGCAGCATCATGATGTGAAGCGTGGTAGAGGCAGCATCATGATGTGAAGAATCTGAAGTTCTGAATCCAGTAAAACTGAAGTTTCTTCTCTAGAAATAATAAAAGATTAAACCTTCAAGCAGTGAATACTTTCTACAGGTGTCATACCTGTGCAGTACACCCTGAACTTAAATACATACAAGTATTGTATAAATAGTCACTCCATGTAGGACCACACCAGTTACCATGGTAACCAGGTGACTCAGCCCCTCCACTCCCTGTTTTACAGTCAGACCTTATCAGAGACACACACCTTTCACTGTGTTGACACGCTGCTATCTGTTAGAGCTAATATTGACCTGTCATCAGAGTGTGAGTGTGTTTAAGGTGTGGTTACCTGAACCTACCTGTGAATCTCCAGAACAAAAGATAACTGATGGGAACTTTTCACCACTTTGAGTCTTTAAAGGATGAACTGACGTCTTTCTGCTTCCATTAACTGATTAGAATCTCAATTCCTCGTCCGCACATGTTCTCAAAGGTTCTCCTGAACTCCTGGATCCTCTCCAAGTTGAATAACTCTGATGGTTCCTTTTTGTTTTGAAGATCATCTTTAACTTTTAAGAGCAGAAAGCTTCTTCATCTGGGAGTCAGAATCTTTTCTTTGTCTTGTTCACTTCTGTAGTTCTAAATCCTGTTGAGCTGCTTTTTCTGGGCTGTTATTGTATTAAAACTTGTAGCAAATGTGTAAAAGAATTTGTAAATGCATCCAGAGATCTGTGAAGTTGTGGATCTCACTGTGTTTACATTTAAATAGCAGATTTTATTTTACACATTTAACAACCTAACTACAGAAACACAAACTTTAAACAGACATGTACAGATTCTGGTTTCCTCAGGACGCACTGACGGATTCTTTTACACATCTACAGATAGTTTTCCATTCAGATCAGACATGAATAGGAAGAAGTCTGGAACCATAGCCAGTTTAATGAAGATAGTCCTGGCCCTGACCAGGACCCCGTATACAACTCATCCGCAAGAGATTTTGAAACTTGATTTGAGTTACTGGACCATCTACCTTTAAAAATCACACAGGTGCTTTTTTCAAACCAGCTGCGAATAGCCACTAGGGGCGAAATCTACGATTGCTGCCGGTAGCCATGTTGAAAATACAAATTTCAACTCGTCACAGAAACATGTGTAATACCTCCTTTCATGGGTTTATCGGTGCAGAGAATTCATTTATGACATTGTTTACGTGACTGGAGGTCAAGGTCACATGCTAAGCACAAGGTCAAGGTTGATAATGATTAAAATCGCAGTTTCACAGACCTCAAGATGCACCCTAGTACAATTTCAATTATTTCGGAGCTACATGACTGAAAAAAAACTGACATATAAAAATTCTGTTTACTGTACAACTTTAAATTGCCTATTAATATTATAGGTATACAAATTGTTCAAGTATAAACATAAGACTTGAAAATTCAAGCAATGCTACGTAATAGTGCATATCAGCCATGCATATTCCCTATATTCATGGCTAAAATGAATCATATGAGTAAGATGCCCATCTTGGCCTTTGTTTATTTATTAGTGCAGATGGCTCAACAACCTTCTTATGACAATAGATTACACACATAACATCTGCTGCTTTGCAGGAACAGCGCTTTGAGTTACACTTCCCACTACAGTTACACAGGGTCCGAATCCGCGCAGGGATGGCTTTAGACACTTGAAGGGTAGAAGAGTGCCGTCTTGGTTAATCCAGCCGTAATGAGTAGGGTCAAGCTGACTGGCATCCTCTATCAACGTCAAGGCATTTCGTATCACATAGAACGCCCTCTTCAAATGTCCCCGGATGACACTGGATGTGGGTGGTAGTTCTTCTATCCCTAGCACTGAATGCATGTGGACTTCGAGTCTCAGTTGATCAAAGGTAGTTGCTGTGGGTTTGCTTCTCACACCTGCCCATACATTGACAGGGTACTGTTCCGCTTGATAAAGGTCTGCTTCAGAAAGAACAGGTGTCTCTCCAAAGAAAGAAAGAAACTTTGTAGGTCTGCATGTTAATGCTGCATGTTTTGTGCCCATCTTGCTGAGGGCATCATCCCCAGTCATGGCATGGGCCTTGATAAGTACATGGCATAAGTCTTCTCCTAGCTTGAGGTGCAGAACATGAAGTGGGATCATACGTCGCTTCTCTCCTGTCCCAAACTGGACCCAAAGCTCCTGCAAGCCACACTCTTTGAAAAAATCAATGTAGTGTAGGAGAAGGACGACAGTATCTGTATCACTGGACATCACAGCCACTCTCTCACAGCCTCTTCTAACTGCCCAATGCACAAGCTATTACAGTCTGCCTCCTCTTGCCAGTTGTTGAGAAGTGACAAATCACTCGCAAGTGATCCATTCAGCTTCAGTCTTGCAGATATTAGCTCTTCATTGACAACCATCCCACTCAGAACCACGTCCTGCAGATCTCGTTCCTCCACATCCCGGGCCAGCAGCTGTAGGTTCTGCTTGTTGACACTGGATGCCCAGAACTTGTCCATCCGGTGTGAAATAGGCACAGACTCCTCAACGACGGCCAGTTCAACAGTGCTATGTTCACCAGCTCTACGGATCCGCTCACCCTCCTTGATGCTCAATTCTGTGTAGCTGTCAAATACTATGTGAGTTATTCCTACTGACGGACAAACTCAAATGGAACACCGCTTGAATGACTTCACCAAAGCTTTTTTCGGTCGTGTTAGTTTAGTCGTCTTATCACCAAGTTGCTGGCAGATGATGCATTTCATAGCATCAAACTCTGTTAAAGCACCCGTTGTCAGTGGCACTCCAACAGGTACACATGGTGAAGTAGACGTCTGGCTGCTGCTCTCCGTCATTCACACTGAGACAGACTCTGACACTCTAGAAATACTGAAAATGTGTCAAAGTGTTTTATTAACCTTTGATTAACCTTAATATTAACCTCTCTTCACATTTTGGCAACGTATGAAGATGATACAGACCTGAAATGTAGCTATGGTTGTATAACATCACTTCAGAAATCTGGGATCTGTTTTGTGTAACACCATTTATCTAAAAATAATCAGTTTTCGGCAAAATAATATATACTTACCATTCAGAGTGGATGATTAATGGTTACCAGCAAGCACAGTGTCAACAAAAACAAAATGAGCAAAGTCCTTCCAGATCCACGTATGCGCTTCATACCTGCAGAATATCTTATAAACAACCTGAATCAGTGGAGTTTGGTAATATGTACCAGTAATAAAATCGCAATGGTCTTTCCAGAGCATGACCTCACATGGAATTATAATAGCATATATATTTTTTCATAGTAACTTCGAAATAGTGAGTTGCATTTGATAGTTTGCTTCTCAATTTGCGTAAAACTGTGGTTTTGTCCATTTTTTGTACAATTTTTGACCTTGACCTTGCCCTTAGCATGTGACCTTGACCTCCAGTCACGTAAACAATGTCATAAATGAATTCTCTGCACCGAAAAGCCCATAAACAAGGTATTACACATGTTTCTGTGATGAGTGTGTTGAAATTTGTATTTTCAACATGGCTACCGGCAGCCATTTTGGATTTCGCTCCCTAGCGGCTATTCGCAGCCGGTTTGAAAAAAGCACCTGTGTGATTTTTAAAGGTAGATGGTCCAGTAACTCAAATGAAGTTTCAAAATCTCTTGCGGATGAGTTGTATACGGGTTCTCCATGGGTTTAAATCAGGACTGTGACTCATTAATATCATCGTTGTGGAAGCGTTTCTTCTCCTTGGCTGAAGGCTCAGGTCATCATCCTGATTGGTCCAACATTCCTCCAGCTTCAGCTTCTCTGCTGCCTGCTGGAGGTTTCCTCCCAGAATCTTGATCTTCTGTCTTACCCCTTGTGATGTTTCCACTTTAACCAAGCTGCCAGACCCATGGCATGATTGCTTCCCTCCATGCTTCACAGTTTCCCCAAAACAAAACACAAAGAGCACCAAAAAGACCACAAGAGACATGGACGAACCACAAAGAGACCAAAAAAGACCACAAGAGACATGGACGAACCACAAAAGAGACAACAAAAAAGAACCACAAAGAGACACAAAACAGCCACAAAGAGACACATAACAACCACAAAGAGACACAAAGACGGACACAAAACAGCACAAAAAGACACATAAAAACCACAAAGAGACACATAAAGACCACAAAAGAGCACAAAAAGACCACCAAGAGACACAAAAAAGACCACAAAAGAGACACATAACAACCACAAAGAGACACAAAACAACCACAGAGACACAAAAAAGACCACAAAGAGACACATAACAACCACAAAGAGACACAAAAAGACCACAAAGAGACACAAGAGACACAAAACAGCCACAAAAAGACACATAAAACCACAAGAGACACATAAAGACCACAAAGAGACACAAAAGACCACAAAGAGACACAAAAAAGACCACAAAGAGACACATAACAACCACAAAGAGACACATAACAACCACAAAGAGACACAAAACAACCACAGAGACACAAAAAAGACCACAAAGAGACACAAAAAAGACCACAAAGAGACACATAACAACCACAAAGAGACACAAAACAACCACAGAGACACAAAAAAGACCACAAAGAGACACAAAAAAGACCACAAAGAGACACATAACAACCACAAAGAGACACATAACAACCACAAAGAGACACAAAACAACCACAGAGACACAAAAAGACCACAAAGAGACACAAAAAGACCACAAAGAGACACATAACAACCACAAAGAGACACAAAACAACCACAGAGACACAAAAAAGGCCACAAAGAGACACATAACAACCACAAAGAGACACAAAACAACCACAGAGACACAAAAAAGGCCACAAAGAGACACAAAACAACCACAAAGAGACACAAAAAAGACCACAGAGACACAAAAAAGACCACAAAGAGACACATAACAACCACAAAGAGACAAAAAAAGACCACAAAGAGACACATAACGACCACAAAGAGACACAAAAAAGACCACAAAGAGACACATAACAACCACAAAGAGACACAAAACACCACAAGAGACACAAAAAAGACCACAGAGACACAAAAAGACCACAAAGAGACACAAAACAACCACAAAGAGACACAAAAAAGACCAAAAGAGACACAAAAAAGACCACAAAGAGACACAAAACAACCACAAAGAGACACAAAAAAGACCACAGAGACACAAAAAAGACCACAAAGAGACACATAACAACCACAAAGAGACACATAACAACCACAAAGAGACACAAAAAAGACCACAAAGAGACACATAACGACCACAAAGAGACTCAAAAAAGACCACAAAGAGACACATAACACACACAAAGAGACACAAACAACCACAAAGAGACACAAAAAGACCACAGAGACACAAAAGACCACAAAGAGACCACAAAAACCACAAAGAGACACAAACGACCACAAAGAGACACAAAAAAGACCACAAAGAGACACAAACGACCGCAAGAGACACAAACAACCACAAAGAGACACATAACGACCACAAAGAGACACAAAAGACCACAAGAGACACAAAACGACCGCAAAGAGACACAAACAACCACAAGAGACCAAAAAGACCACAGACACACAAAAAAGACCACAAAGAGACACATAACAACACAAAGAGACACATAAACAACCACAAAGAGACACAAAAAAGACCACAAAGAGACACATAACGACCACAAAGAGACACATAATCGACCACAAAGAGACACAAAAAGACCACAAAGAGACACAAAACGACCACAAGGAGACACAAAACAACCCACAGAGAGACACAAAACAAACTTTCTGGTGCTTCCCAGATGACACTTGCTCCGTTTTTTATACTCCTCCTCCTTTTCTTGTTTCCAACGTAAACTCTGAGCTCTGTGGTTTTTGCCGTGGGGAGTCTTGATCTGAAAATGACTGAAATGTCACAACAAATTGACTTTTATAGTCAGAAAACTGGTTAAAAGCAAAACTCAGAAACACGGAAACAATATTAAACCCTTCAGGCCATGCAGCTCTGGGCTACCTGGTTGATCCTGCCAGAGTCAGAATCACTTTTATTTGCCAAGTATGTGAGCACATACAAGGAATTTGACTCCGGTATTTTACAGTACCCTCCTTGTACCAACAAATAGAAAATCAAATAATCAACATAATTATGTAACAAAAAGAAAAACATAAAAAACACTAGCATAAACTTTAACATTATGTAATAAGATAAAATTAACATAACATGACATAACATAAAATAACCGAGTTTAAAGTGATATGCCAGGAGCATATGTTTGTCTCAAAGATGAAGCCATGCAAGTCTGAGTACACACAGCCGGTACAGTAAAACTGTGAATGGCTCATTAAATCAGTTATGGTTCCGTTCTCTCTGTTGGAACATTCTGTTTGGTATCACTGAGGTATGAAGAATTATGGACATCAAAGTTTAACACCTTCAACAGCGTTACTCCACAGAACAGAAACTGGTTCCCAGACCTGTCTACACGTCCTGTTATGTCCAATTTGAGGTGAAACACTGATGAGGAACTGAAAATATAAGAACTTCCTTATTGTATATGAATAATTCTGGGCTGAACTATTTGTATTTTAAGGCATAAAAATGTGTAGTATTTGTGTATTTGGGAGCATAAATGTGTAATATTTGTGTTGTAAAGAGTATAAATGTGTAGTATTTGTATATTAAAGTGTATAAATGTGTCGTATTTGTGTTTTAAACTAAGCTGTGTTTTGTGGTCTGCAGCTGCTCCACATGAAGAGTAATAAATATTGACGGTTAACAAACGTCTGCCGGCGCTGCTGGAGAAAAAAACGCCATGAGGGTGACTCTGGACGGGACGGGGAACGAAGGCTCCTGGCTTTTATCCAACCGTTCTGGAAGCTACGCGCCAACGGAGACAACGTGAGACACCACAGCGCCACCGTGTGGACAAACACAGGAGCATAGAGGCAGGAAAATATGTTTAAACAAGGATAGAAATTATAAAACGAAATATTAAAGGTCATGAAATTAAAATATTAATTTATAAAATAAGAAACTATCAACAATCTGTCACATTCATACTAATGTATAAATATAGAAACCTCTTCTGAAGAATAATACGTTATCAAAGTATTTAAAATCTTTAATATATATAAATATAAGTTCATTTAATAAAAATATGAGGTGAGGTTATTGAATTTAGAATGATCTAAAAACGCTTTTATTAAGGAATTTATATGTATCTTATACAAAAAAATAAATATAAAATTAATGAAGGTGAAAATATCAACAAGTACAAAATTTCAGAAGTCAATAAACATGAAAAATATTTTTAAAACAGAAATATAAAATGTATCAAACAGGAAAAGTAAAACATCAAAGTTTATTGTAAAAAAATATTTTAAAAAAAAATTGACATAGTGAGGTAGAGAACTGACAAAAAAATTAAAAATAAATACATCTAAAAATCAATAAATGGTGAAAATATCAAAATCCTGCAAAGGAACAAAATTATAAATAAAGACATCAATAACATAAAAACATGAAAAAATGTTAAATAGAAAATCTATGAAATATAAAATTTAAATATTTAACTTCATTGAATAAATATGAAAATATATTAATTTCAACAATGTGTACAATAGAAAGAAAATGCAATTTTTAAATAAAAATTATGAAATAAATCTATATCCATCCATACCATCCATCCATTTTCTTCCGCTTAATCCGGGGCCGGTCGCGGAGGCAGCAGGCGAAGCAGGTGTTCCAGACGTCCCTCCGCCCAGCGACGCTTTCCAGCTCTTCCTGGGGGATCCGGAGGCGTTCCTAGGCCAGATGAGATATATAATCCCTCCAGCGAGGCCTGGGTCTACCCTCAGGTCTCCTCCCAGAAGGACATGCTAGGAAAACCTCGCAAAGGAAGTGTCCCTGGAGGCATCCAAATCAGAATGGCCAAACCACCTCAACTGGCTCCTTTCGATGTGAAGGAGCAGCGGCTCTACTCCGAGCTCCCCTCAGGATGTCTGAGCTCCTCACCCTATCTCTAAGGCTGAGTCCAGCCACCCTACGGAGGAAGCTCATTTCAGACGCTTGTATCCGCGATCTTGTTCTTTCGGTCACTACCCAAAGCTCATGACCATAGGTGAGGGTGGAACGTAGATAGATGGTAAATCGAGAGCTTCCGCCTTACGGCTCAGCTCCCTCTTCACCACGACGAACTGGTACAACGCCCGCATTACTGCTGACGCCGCACCAATCGCCTGTCCATTCTCTCGCTCCATTTTCCCATCACTCGTGAACAAGATCCCCGAGATACTTAAAATCCTTTGCTTGGCGAAGCAAACTCCCCCCAACCCGGAGGGAGCACTCCACCGTTTTCAGGCAGAGAACTATGGCCTCGGACTTTGAGGTGCTGATCCACATCCCTGCTGCCTTCACATCAGCTGCAAACCGCTCCAGTGCGTGCTGAAGGTCACGATCTGAGGACGCCAATAAAAACCACATCATCCGCAAAAAGCAGAGAAGCGATCCTGAGGCTCCCAAACCGAAAACCCTCCCCACCACGACTGCGCCTTTGAATCCTGTTCATGAAAACCACAAACAGGATTGGAGACAAAGGGCAGCCTTGGGCGGAGTCCAACACGCCACTGGAAACATGTCTGATTTAGTGCCACGTATGCGGACACAGGGACTGAACGGCTTGTAGCAACGAGCCCGGGACCTCATACTCCCGCAGTGCCCCCACAAAGCCCTTTCAAGGGACACGGTCCTAGGCCTTCTCCAGATCCACAAAACACATGTAAGACTGGCAGGTCATACTCCCATGACCCCCTCAGCAGCTCTGCAAGGGTAAAGAGGCTGGTCCGCTGTTCCACGACCGGGACGGAATCCGCATTGCTCCTCCTGAATGCCGAGGTTCGACTATCGGTCGGATCCTCCCTTCTAACACCCTAGAGTAAACTTTCCCGGAGAGGCTGAGAAGTGTGATACCACGGTAGTTGGCACACACTCTCCGATCCCCTTTTTGACAATAGGGACCACCAACCCGGTCTGCCACTCCCCAGGTACTTTACCCGATGCCCACGCGACATTGTATAGACGTGTCAACCAGGACAGTCCAACAATGTCCAGAGCCTTCAGCATCTCAGGGCGAATCTCGTCCACACCTGGTGCCTTGCCACCGAGGAGCTTCTTAACTACCTCGGCGACCTCTGCCACGGATATGGACGAAGATCCCCCCGAGTCTTCAGGCTCTGCCTCCTCCATAGAGGACGTGTTTACCGGGTTCAGGAGTTCCTCGAAGTGCTCTTTCCACCGCTCAACGATATCCCCAGTACGGGTCAACAGTTCTCCACTCCAACTGTACACAGCCTGAGCAAAGCCCTGCCTCCCCTTTCTGAGGCGTCGAATGGTTTGCCAGAACTTCCCCGAGGCCGACCGAAAGTCCTTCTCCATGGCCTTCCCGAACTCCTCCCACACCCGAGTCTTAGCTTCCACAACCGCCACAGCTGCCTTTTGGCCAACCGGTACCTGTCAGGTGCTTTGGGAGACCCCTGAGCCAACCAGGCTCGAAAAGTCTCCTTTTTCAGCCTGACGGCCTCCCTCACCACTGGTGTCCACCAGCGGGTCCTTGGATTGCCAGCACGACAGGCCCCAGTGACCTTCAGACCACAGCTCCGAGCAGTTTTAATGATGAGGAGAGAAACCCTTCCGGAGGTGGGAGTCAAAAACTCTACGGACAGGGTCCTCCGCCAGACGTTCCCAGTTCACCCGCACTACACGTTTGGGTGTACCAGGTCTGTCCGGCAGTCTTCCCCGCCATCGGATCCAACTCACCACCAGGTGGTGATCAGTTGACACCTCTGCACCTCTCTTCACCCGAGTGTCCAAAACATACGCCGCAGGTCTGATGATACGACTATAAAGTCGATCATCGACCTTTGACCTAAGGTGCTCTGGTACCAAGTACACTTATGAGCAACCTTATGCTCAAACATGGTGTTTGTTATGGCCAAACCATGACTAGCACAGAAGTCCAATAACAAAACACCACTCGGGTTCAGATCGGGCAGGCCGTTCCTCCCATCACTCCCCTCCAGGTTTCTCCATCGTTGCCTACGTGAGCATTGAAGTCTTCCAGGAGAACTATGGAATCCCCGGGCAGTACCCCTTCCAGGACACCACCCAGAGACTCCAAGAAGGCGAATACTCCGAACTGCTGTTCGGTGCATAAGCACAGACAACAGTCAGAGTTTTCCCCTCCGCAACACGAAGTCGCAGAGAGGCGACCCTCTCGTTCTCCGGGGAGAACTCCAACACAGCGGCGCTCAGCCGGGGGCTTGTGAGTATCCCCACACCCGCCCGGCGCCTCTCACTTTGGGCAACTCCGGAGTAGGAGAGAGTCCAACCCTTCTCCAGGATTCTGGTTCCAGAACCCTTGCTGTGTGTGGAGGTGAGCCCAACTATAT
Organism: Acanthochromis polyacanthus; assembly: GCF_021347895.1. NCBI lineage: Eukaryota > Metazoa > Chordata > Actinopteri > Pomacentridae > Acanthochromis > Acanthochromis polyacanthus. Next base: position 4,716,737 of record NC_067118.1, read on the forward strand.
CTAGCCGGTATCGCTCCACCTCCCACACCAGCTCAGGTTCCTTCCCCGCCAGTGAGGTGATGTTGCACATCCCCAGAACGAGTCTACGCCACCAGGGGGCGGCACACCCAGGCACCCGCTCCTGCCTACTGTCCGGTTGACATAGCACCCGACCCCAACTTCCTGCCCTTTAGGTGGTGGGCCTACTGGTCGGTGGCCCCGTGTTACTTCTTCGGGCTGTGCCCGACTGAGCCCCACGGGACCCCAAGGCTCGGCCACCAGACGCTCTCTTGTGAGCTCCCTCCCCAGGCCTGGCTCCAGGGGAAGGTCCCGGTTTCCCTAACCCAGGCGAGGTAGCGGCTTCACCTTTGTCTTTTATCGTCAAGGTCTTCTGAATCGCTCTTAGTCTGGTCTCTCACCCAGGACCAGTTTGCCTTGGGAGACCCTACCAGGGGCTTATGCCCCGGACAACATAGCTCCCAGGATCACCGAGACACTCAAACCCCTCCACCGCGATAAGGTGGCGATTCGACGGGGGGAAATCGCCACCTTATCGATTATAGAATAGAACATTAATAAAATAGACAAAAATATATAAGAAAAATAGAAAAGCAAAAGTAGATGAAAACATTTTTTAAAAATAAAATCTATAAAAATAGAAATATATAAATTGAAAGTATATTTTTTTAAAAATACCAAAATCTGTAAAATAACTAAATGTAAAATAAGTAAATCTAAAAATCTGTAAAAAAAAAAACAACAACTAAAATATAGAATACTTGAGACATCGAAATATGAAAATAATCATATAAATTCTATAAATATAAAACATTATAAAAATATAAATAAATGTCTTGAACTTTAAATAGATCATTGAAATAAAACTGTATTTATGGAGAATTTCATTCCTCTGAAAATATTAAATCTGTTGACTTATTGTCAGAACTGTTGATGAAAAGTGAAACACTCTCAGATAAAGTGATTAAAACCTGCTCCAGCGTTAACTCCTGGTGAACATTTAAATGTTCTCAGAGGAACCTTCCTGCTGGTTCTCCTGTAGTTTCCTGTTCTTCTCTTCAGGTGGTGGTTGGAGATAAAGTGATCCTGAACCCGGTAAACGCCGGACAGCCGCTGCACGCCTCCAGCTACGAACTCACCGACCATCCAGGATGTAAAGAGGTGAACCACATGATGTCCTACATGTTCTACACAACGTTTACATGATGTTTGTAGTCAGTATTTCACAGCTGATGGTCCTCATCTACATGAACGGACCTTTAGAGGAACCTCAGGGGTTCTACAGGACGTTTACATGCAGCACAACACAACTAGATACTGAACAAAGACACAAAATGACAAGAAAGAGACACAAAACGACCACAAAGAGGCTCAGAACGATGTCCAGATCTTGCCTTCTCTCTCCTCATCATTAAAACGGCTGCTGTGCTGCTGTCGCCCCCTACAGGTGAACTCTGTGAACTGCAACACCAGCTGGAAGATCAACCTGTTCATGATGTTTAGCGACCACCGGGAGGAAGTCCTCAAAGGAGTGAGTTCATCTTTTGTTCCTCTGACAGCTCAGGATCATAAACAATAAAACAAAAACAGCCTCTGAACCAGAAGACTGAGATATCAGGACGAAGAACAACGAGTTTCTGAGTTTGACAAAAAGAACTAAATGAGAGCAAACTGGAAACATCTCTCAGATTTAGATTTACTCACACGTTAATTCATGGTTCCTCTGATGGTTTACAGAAATAAAACACTGAATAAATGCTTTTATTTACCTTTATTTTGAAGGAATCTGTTCTCATTTTGACATGAGAAGGTTTTTTTAGGTCCACTTAAACTGACCTGGATTCAGTAAAAGGATAAAACCTGGAGGACTGAATATTTTTACCTCCTGATGATCCATGAGTGGCTCAGAAGATCTCAGGTCCTTATGAGGAGATCTTCTGGAATTCATGCTGCTTTAGTTTCTGTCCAGAAGTTGAACTCAGAGGAGGATGATGAAGAGATGAAGCTGCTATAAATAGAGTTAGAGCTGCAACTGCTGCTTTATACGGCCACCAGGAACTAATCTGGACCCTCCTCACTTACTGAGCACAGGAAACCACCTGTTTTTGTTTGTTTGTGTTTCAGGGCGACGTTGTGCGTTTGTTTCACGCCGAGCAGGAGAAGTTTCTGACCTGTGACGAGTACAAAAGCAAACTGCACGTTTTCCTCCGAACCACCCTGAGACAGTCGGCAACGTCAGCGACCAGCAGCAACGCTCTGTGGGAGGTGGAGGTAAATAACAAACAATAAACAACAATAAACAACACCATAAACAATAACACAACCAGCAGCAACGCTCTGTGGGAGGTGGAGGTAAACAACAAACAATAAACAACAATAAACAACACAATAAACAATAACACAACCAGCAGCAACGCTCTGTGGGAGGTGGAGGTAAACAGCAAACAATAAACAACAATAAACATCACAATAAACAATAACACAACCAGCAGCAACGCTCTGTGGGAGGTGGAGGTAAACAAACAATAAACAACAATAAACAACACATAAACAATAACACAACCAGCAGCAATGCTCTGTGGGAGGTGGAGAAACAACAAACAATAAACAACAATAAACACATAAACAATAACAAACAGCAACAACGCTCTGTGGGAGGTGGAGGTAAACAACAAACAATAATCAACAATAAACAACCAATAAACAATAACACAACCAGCAGCAACGCTCTGTGGGAGGTGGAGGTAAACAACAAACAATAATCAACAATAAACACATAAACAATAACAACCAGCAACAATGCTCTGTGGGAGGTGGAGGTAAACAACAAACAATAATCAACAATAAACAACACAATAAACAATAACACAACCAGCAGCAACGCTCTGTGGGAGGTGGAGGTAAACACAAACAATAAACAACAATAAACAACACCATAAACAATAACACAACCAGCAGCAACGCTCTGTGGGAGGTGAGAGAAACAACAAACAATAAACAACAATAAACATCAATAAACAATAACAAACAGCAACAACGCTCTGTGGGAGGTGGAGGTAAACAACAAACAATAATCAACAATAAACAACACAATAAACAATAACACAACCAGCAGCAACGCTCTGTGGGAGGTGGAGGTAAACAACAAACAATAATCAACAATAAACACATAAACAATAACAACCAGCACAATGCTCTGTGGGAGTGGAGGTAAACAACAAACAATAAACAACAATAAACAACACCATAAACAATAACACAACCAGCAGCAACGCTCTGTGGGAGGTGGAGGTAAACAACAAACAATAAACAACAATAAACAACACCATAAACAATAACACAACCAGCAGCAACGCTCTGTGGGAGGTGGAGGTAAATAACAAACAATAAACAACAATAAACAACACAATAAACAATAACACAACCAGCAGCAACGCTCTGTGGGAGGTGGAGGTAAACAAACAATAAACAACAATAAACAACACCATAAACAATAACACAACCAGCAGCAACGCTCTGTGGGAGGTGGAGGTAAACAACAAACAATAAACAACAATAAACAACACATAAACAATAACACAACCAGCAGCAACGCTCTGTGGGAGGTGGAGGTAAATAACAAACAATAAACAACAATAAACAACACATAAACAATAACACAACCAGCAGCAACGCTCTGTGGGAGGTGGAGGTAAACACAAACAATAAACAACAATAAACAACACAATAAACAATAACACAACCAGCAGCAACGCTCTGTGGGAGGTGGAGGTAAACAAACAATAAACAAACAATAAACAACACAATAAACAATAACACAACCAGCAGCAATGCTCTGTGGGAGGTGGAGAAACAACAAACAATAAACAACAATAAACACATAAACAATAACAAACAGCAACAACGCTCTGTGGGAGGTGGAGGTAAACAACAAACAATCAACAATAAACAACACATAAACAATAACACAACCAGCAGCAACGCTCTGTGGGAGGTGGAGGTAAACAACAAACAATAACAACAATAAACACATAAACAATAACAAACCAGCAACAATGCTCTGTGGGAGGTGGAGGTAAACAACAAACAATAATCAACAATAAACAACACATAAACAATAACACAACCAGCAGCAATGCTCTGTGGGAGGTGGAGGTAAACAAACAATAAACAACAATAAACACATAAACAATAACACCAGCAGCAACGCTCTGTGGGAGGTGGAGAAACAACAAACAATAAACAACAATAAACATCATAAACAATAACAACCAGCAGCAACGCTCTGTGGGAGGTGGAGAAACAACAAACAATAAACAACAATAAACACATAAACAATAACAACCAGCAGCAACGCTCTGTGGGAGGTGGAGGTAAACAGCAAACAATAAACAACAATAAACAACACAATAAACAATAACACAACCAGCAGCAACGCTCTGTGGGAGGTGGAGGTAAACAGCAAACAATAAACAACAATAAACAACACAATAAACAATAACACAACCAGCAGCAACGCTCTGTGGGAGGTGGAGGTAAACAACAAACAATAAACAACAATAAACAACACAATAAACAATAACACAACCAGCAGCAACGCTCTGTGGGAGGTGGAGGTAAACAGCAAACAATAATCAACAATAAACAACACAATAAACAATAACACAACCAGCAGCAACGCTCTGTGGGAGGTGGAGGTAAACAGCAAACAATAAACAACAATAAACACATACAATCAATAACACAACCAGCAGCAACGCTCTGTGGGAGGTGGAGGTAAACAGCAAACAATAAACAACAATAAACAACACAATAAACAATAACACAACCAGCAGCAACGCTCTGTGGGAGGTGGAGGTAAACAGCAAACAATAAACAACAATAAACAACACAATAAACAATAACACAACCAGCAGCAACGCTCTGTGGGAGGTGGAGGTAAACAGCAAACAATAAACAACAATAAACAACACAATAAACAATAACACAACCAGCAGCAACGCTCTGTGGGAGGTGGAGGTAAACAGCAAACAATAACAACAATAAACAACACCATAAACAATAACACAACCAGCAGCAACGCTCTGTGGGAGGTGGAGGTAAACAACAAACAATAACAACAATAAACAACACATAAACAATAACACAACCAGCAGCAACGCTCTGTGGGAGGTGGAGGTAAACAACAAACAATAAACAACAATAAACATAAATAACACAACCAGCAGCAACGCTCTGTGGGAGGTGGAGGTAAACAACAAACAATAAACAACAATAAACAACACAATAAACAATAACACAACCAGCAGCAACGCTCTGTGGGAGGTGGAGGTAAACAACAAACAATAAACAACAATAAACAACACATAAACAATAACACAACCAGCAGCAACGCTCTGTGGGAGGTGGAGGTAAACAGCAAACAATAAACAACAATAAACAACACAATAAACAATAACACAACCAGCAGCAACGCTCTGTGGGAGGTGGAGGTAAACAGCAAACAATAAACAACAATAAACAACAATACACAACCAGCAGCAACGCTCTGTGGGAGGTGGAGGTAAACAGCAAACAATAAACAACAATAAACAACACAATAAACAATAACACAACCAGCAGCAACGCTCTGTGGGAGGTGGAGGTAAACAACAAACAATAAACAACAATAAACAACACAATAAACAATAACACAACCAGCAGCAACGCTCTGTGGGAGGTGGAGGTAAATAACAAACAATAAACAACAATAAACAACATAATAATACAATAGACACCACAACAAAACAATAAACAGCACAATAAACAACATAATCAACACAATAACAACAAAAACACAATAAACAATGCAACAACACAATAAATACAATAAACAACAACACAATAAACAACATAATAATCAACACAGTACAACAACACTGACACACAACTGGCAGCAGTGCTCTGTGGGAGGTGGAGCTACACAACAAACACTACACACAAAATACACAAACAAACACAAAAGCAAGACAAATATCAAGAAATACACAAGCATAAAATACAAAAATACACAAAGAAACACAACTCCCAACCACACAGACTCACACAAATCCAATCATTAACAAACTAGTGATCAGCTGATTATTGATCATTTTTAGATTATTGATTGAGTTCTTTATCATCATTTCCTCTCTGTTTGCCGTCACTCTGTGGTCTCAGTAAAGCCTCGCCCACAGAGCCATCTGATTGGCTCCATGTCAGTGTATGAGTAACAGCCAATCACTGAAGGCTGTTGTTTACACAGAGAGACAGATGAGAATGTTAGAACTAGCTATCAGAGCTACCCATCCATCCATCCATACACCACTTCATCCTCACTAGGGTCACAGGGGTGCTGGAGCCCATCTCAGGTGAAGGCAGGAGACACCCTGGACAGGTCACCAGTTTGTCACAGGGCTACATATACAGACACACAATCACACTCACATTCACACCTACGGACAATTTAGAGTAACCAATTAACCTCAGCATGTTTTTGGACTGTGGGAGGAAGCCGGAGTACCCGGAGAAAACCCACGCATGCACAGGGAGAACATGCAGACTCCATGCAGAAAGATCCCAGGTCGGGATTTGAACCGGGGATCTTCTTGCTGCAAGGCGAAAGTGCTAATCACTGTGCAGTATTCTATCAGACCTAGCGGAGGTTTAATAAACACAGTCATTCACTGCTGATGCTGCTAGGGTAATGGTAACACTGGGAGGCTAGCTGTTAGCAGCTAATGCTATCTGTAGCAGCATAGCATGTTCCTAACGTCAGATTAACTTTAACAGAACAACAACCTGCAGAAACGGAAATAGAATCATCATTTAGGCTAATGCTACGCTAATGGCTAGCAGCTAAGCTAGCAGGCAGAGTCTGGAAAACAATAACTACCAAAGCTTTAAGATCTAATTTAAAAGAAGAGCAGCAGACAGAACTGCAGGAGACAAACTTATTGATCTGAATCAATCGATCGATCAGTAAACAGCTTTGTAGTATCATGTGATGTCATCTATGATGTCATCATTCTATTTCTACATATTGAGTTATTGTGATCATTATTAATGAAGCAGCTTCCTGATAAATCACAGGCTGCTAATAAACAACTGCTAGTTTACACTGATCATCAGAATTTATCAATCACCAATAATCAATATCAGCCCTAAAAGAAAACTAGAACAACAACATGTTGGTTGATGCCTGAAGCAAGCAAAAACACAAAACTACAACAACACAAAGACACACAAACAAGTAAACTGAAAACAAACAAACCGACCCTCTCTGTGCTCTGATTGGTCCATCAGGTCGTCCATCATGACCCGTGTCGTGGGGGGCGGGGCACTGGAACAGCCTCTACCGCTTCAAACACCTGGCGACAGGAAACTACCTGGCTGCTGAGGTAACCACAGCAACGAACCGACCACTGAAATTAGGAGTAGAAGAAAGGAAAATGTGATCGGGGAGACAGGTCGGAGAGTACTTGGTGTGTCATCTGGTAGGAAAGGAGATAAGGAGACTTGGTGGTGGAATGAGGAGGTGCAGGAGTGGATCCAGAGAAAGAGGTTAGCTAAGAAGAAGTGGGACACTGAGAGGACTGAAGAGAGTAGACAGGAGTACAGGGAGATGCAGCGTAAGGTGAAAGTAGAGGTGGCAAAGGCCAAACAAGGGGCTTACGATGACTTGTATGCTAGGTTAGACAGTAAGGAGGGAGAGACTGACCTGTACAGGTTGGCAAGGCAGAGAGACAGAGATGGGAAGGACGTGCAGCAGGTTAGGGTGATAAAGGATAAAGATGGAAGTGTGTTGTCAGGTGCCAGTAGTGTGATGGGAAGATGGAAAGAGTACTTTGAAGAGTTGATGAATGAGGAAAATGAGAGAGAACGAAGAGTAGAAGAGGTGACTGTTGTGGACCAGGAAGTAGCAAAGATTAGTAAGGATGAAGTGAGGAGGGCATTGAAGAGGATGAAGAGTGGAAAGGCACTTGGTCCTGATGATATACCTGTGGAGGTATGGAAGTGTCTCGGAGAGGTAGCAGTAGAGTTTCTGACTGGGTTGTTCAACAGGATCTTAGATAGTGAGAAGATGCCCGAGGAATGGAGGAGAAGTGTGCTGGTGCCCATCTTTAAGAACAAGGGAGATGTGCAGAGTGTGGCAACTACAGAGGAATAAAGCTGATGAGCCACACGATGAAGCTATGGGAAAGAGTAGTTGAAGCTAGACTAAGGGCAGAGGTGAACATCTGTGAGCAGCAGTATGGTTTCATGCCAAGAAAGAGTACAACAGATGCAATATTTGCTTTGGGATGTTGATAGAGAAGTACAGAGAAGGTCAGAAGGAGCTGCATTGTGTCTTTGTAGATCTGGAGAAAGCTTATGACAGGGTGCCCAGAGAGGAACTGTGGTTTTGTATGAGGAAGTCTGGAGTGGCAGAGAAGTATATTAGAGTGGTGCAGGACATGTATGAGGACTGTAAGACAGTGGTGAGGTGTGCTGTAGGTGTAACAGAGGAGTTCAAGGTGGAGGTGGGAGTACATCAGGGATCAGCTCTGAGCCCCTTCTTGTTTGCTATGGTGATGGACAGGATGACAGACGAGGTTAGACAGGAGTCTCCATGGACTATGATGTTTGCAGATGACATTGTGATCTGTAGTGAGAGCAGGGAACAGGTGGAGGAGAAGCGAGAGGCGTGGAGGTTTGCCCTGGAAAGGAGAGGAATGAAGGTTAGCCGCAGCAAGACGGAGTATCTGTGTGTGAATGAGAGGGACCCAAGTGGAAGAGTGAGGTTACAGGGAGAAGAGATCAAGAAGGTGGAGGATTTTAAGTACTTGGGGTCAACAGTCCAGAGCAATGGAGAGTGTGGAAAAGAGGTGAAGAAGCGTGTACAGGCAGGCTGGAACGGCTGGAGAAAAGTGTGATGTGTGATAGAAGAGTTTCAGCTAAAATGAAAGGAAAGGTTTACAAAACTGTGGTGAGACCAGCCATGTTGTTTGGTCTGGAGACAGTGTCCCTGAGGAAAAGACAGGAGGCAGAGCTGGAGGTAGCAGAACTGAAGATGCTGAGGTTCTCTTTGGGAGTGACCAGGATGGATAGGATCAGGAATGAGGACATCAGAGGGACAGCACATGTTAGAGGCTTTGGAGATAAAGTCAGAGAGGCCAGACTGAGATGGTTCAGACATGTCCAGAGGAGAGAGAGTGAATATATTGGTAGAAGGATGCTGAGTTTCCTACTGCCAGGCAGGAGGCCTAGAGGAAGACCAAAGAGGAGGTTTATGGATGTGGTTAAAGAGGACATGAAGGTAGTTGGTGTGAGAGAAGAGGATGCAGCAGACAGGGTTAGATGGAGGCAATTGATTCGCTGTGGTGACCCCTGAAGGGAAAAGACGAAAGGAAAAGAAGAAGAAGAAAGAAAAGTTCCCAGAAAGTTTTAAATGTGTGACAGTTTGTTTTAAAACCAAAATAATTAGATTTATTGACTAACATCAGGGTTTAGTTGGTTGGTTTGATTGTCTGATGTGGATTAAATTAGTTTTTATTCTGGAAGAAAAACATAAACATTTATTTTCATTAAAACACATAGATTCTTTTTTAATGAACTGTTGTTGTTGTTGTCATTTAGGAGAACCCAGGTTATAAAGGTGACAACGTAGAGCTTACGTCATCGGTGAGTCGAAGCTTTACTGAAGGAGAATCAGCTGTTTGTTGTTGTTTGTTTGATGTTTGTGCTGCTGTGTTTCCATGTTTTTGTCTGTTTGTTTGTTTATTTGTGTTTGTAGACTTTTATTTGCATTTGTATGTATGAGTTTATTATTTAATCTATTTGTGTTTACATTTGATTTGTGTTTGAGTGTTTTTCATTGGTGTTCCTCAGGGCTCCGTCATCGGTCCTCTCTCCTTCTTCTTGTTCTTCTCCTGCTTCAGTTCCATCACCAGAAAACTAACACCATCATCTGCAGACGACTTGCTGCTTTTTATCTCATACTTCTGCTTCCTCTGACATCCCATAGATGGACGGTAGTCGTAGCAACAAGCGTTCCCACGGTGAGAGGATCAAGTATAAGCTGGTGGCGGTTCCTCACGGCAATGACATCGCTTCTTTGTTTGAACTCGACCCGACGACGCTGCAGAAAACAGACTCCTTCGTTCCGCGGTGAGAATGGAAGAAAAGTTTCTGAGTTTTTTAACGCTGAATTCCAACCATTTATTCAATAGAAGTTATTTTATTACATATAAAGCTGATTTATTGAGATTTAATCGGAGCTGATTGTGTTTCAGAAACTCGTACGTTCGACTGCGACACCTCTGCACCAACACCTGGATCCAAAGCACCAACGTTCCCATCGACATCGACGAGGAGCGACCCATCAGACTGATGGTGAAGAACCCAGAGATCATCAAAACATTCTCTTCATGTCTGATATTATTGTGGGATTATTATTGGATGGATTTATCTCCTCCTCCAGTTGGGGACGTGTCCAACCAAAGAGGACAAGGAGGCATTCGCCATCGTCTCGGTTCCGGTGATGGAGATCAGAGACCTGGACTTCGCTAATGATGCTAGCGCCATGCTAAGCACAGTGGTGGACCAGTTCAGCCAGGGCTTCATCAGCCAGAATGACAGAAGGTATGGCGCCACCTGGAGGAGGAAAGACAGGAAGCTGAGGACCGGTTAACGCTCTGATGTTTCTGTTTGACAGATTCGCCATCAAGCTGCTGGAGGACGTTGTGTTTTCGTTGCCGACGTCATCAACAGCGGCCAGTCGGTTCTGGATGTCGTCATGACGAAAGCAAACCGAGAGAGACAGAAGCTGATGAGGGAGCAGAACATTCTCAAACAGGTGAAGAAAAACCAACATTCTCCAGATCTTCTACTGAACCAGACAACCAGCTAAACAACACTCTCTTTGTTCAGATCTTCGGCATCCTGAAGACCCCCTTTAAGGACCGAGGAGGAGGTGAAGGTCCTCTGCTGTGTCTGGAGGAACTGGCCGACCAGAAGAACTCTCCATACCAGTACATGTTCAGACTCTGCTACAGGTCCTGAGACACTCCCAGGAGGACTACCGCAAGAACCAGTGAGGAGGACGTGATGGTTGATGGTTCTTCAGGTCTTTGGTTCTGGTACTGATGGTAGGAACGGTTCCTCTCCAGGAGCACATCGCCAAGCAGTTCGGCGTCATGCAGAGTCAGATCGGATACGACATCCTGGCTGAAGACACCATCACCGCTCTGCTGCACAACAACCGCAAGCTGCTGGAGAAACACATCACCAAGACCGAGGTGGAGACCTTCGTCAGCCTGGTCCGCAAGAACCGAGAGCCCAGGTACAGATCCAGATCACAGGGTCCTTTTAGAAGGTGGCTGAGGTCTGGAGGTCTGCTTCATGATTAGGGTCCTAAACCACCTCTAGGGACAACACGGTCTCACGGGGATTCGTGAAACTGTCACGTAAGTTTTTGTTTCGGTTTCGTGCGCACCAACACGATGTCGTCATGTTTTTCGTGCTGCTCACCACGAGCGAAACCCGCTGTGGTAATCACATCTGAAAGTGGTTTATACCGGCGGATTCATGATGATCTAAGCTGTCCATCGGCGTTTGCGGCCGCCGTTGCAGCCGCCGCTGCGGCCGCCAGACATCCGGCCGCAACAGCGGCCGCGGCGGCGGCCGCAAACGCCGATGGACAGCTTAAATCGTCATGAATCCGCCTAATTTGCATAGGAATTTAAAGAATGTCCGGCGGCTGCAGCGGCGGCTGCAACGGCGGCCGCAAACACCGATGGACAGCTTAGATCGTCATGAATCCGCCGGTATAAACCACTTTCAGATGTGATTACCACAGCGGGTTTTGCTCGTGGTGAGCAGCACGAAAAACATGACGACATCGTGTTGGTGCGCACGAAACCGAAACAAAAACTGACGTGACAGTTTCACGAATCCCCGTGAGACCGGGCTGCTAGGGAAGAAGTCCATCCATCCATCATCCATCCTTCCATCCATCCATCCATTCATCCATCATTATTCATCCATCATCATCCATCCATCCATCCATATATCCATCATCCATCATTCATTCATTCATCCATCCATCATCCATCCATCCATCCATCTGTCATCCATCCATCCATCAATTCATTCATCCATCATCCATCCATCATCCATCCTTCCATCCATCCATCATTCATCCATCCATCATCATTCATCTCCATCATCCATCCATCATCCATCCATCCATCATTCATCCATCTATCATCCATCATCCATCCATATATCCATCATCCATCCATCCAGATATCCATCATCCATCCATCCATCCATATATCCATCACCCATCCATCCATCTATCCATCATCCATCCATCCATCATCCATCCATCCATATATCCATCATCCATCCATCCATCCATCATCCATCCATTCAGCCATCATCCATCTATCCATATATCCATCATTCATCCATCCATCCATCCATCATTCATCCATCATCATTCATCCATCCATCCTCCATTCATCCATCCATCCATCTCTATCCATCATCCATCATCCATCCATCCATCCATCATCCTCTCTCCATCCATCCATTCATCCATCCATATATCCATCCATCCATCATCCATCCATCCATCATCCATCCATCCATCCATATATCCATCATCCATCCATCATCTATCCATCCATATATCCATCCATCCATCATCCATCCATTCAGCCATCATCCATCCATCCATCCATCCATCATCCATCCATCCATCCATCCATCATCCATCATTCATCCATCCATCATTCATCCATCCATCATCCTCTCTCCATCCATCCATTCCATCCATCCATCCATCCATCTATTCATCCTTCTTCATGACTGTAATCTTAAAAGAATTAGTGCTTCATGAAAGTTTATTTTGAAAAATCCGTCCTGCAGCAAACACACCTGATTGTCACTCAGTTTGTAAATGGTTCCATTTTATGCAAATTACTAAAATTTAACCGATTAATTATATTAGAATGGATTATTGTTGTCCAAAGTGTGACTAAGGCTGTAAGATTTAAAAAACTGATTTAAATTGAAGGTGACATGAAGGTTCTACTGACTGACTGATAAAGTGATGTCTGTTTTCTGTTAAGGTTTTCTCCTAATCCTCACCCACCAGCAGTCACTAACACTGTGTAACCGGTTTAAACCAGCTCTTCTCGGTGGATTCTTACCATGACGTTTTGTTTGTGCAGGTTTCTGGACTACCTGTCGGACCTCTGCGTGTCCAACAACGTGGCCATCCCTGTCACCCAGGAGCTCATCTGTAAATGTGTCCTGGACCCCAAGAACCAGGACATCCTCATCAAGACAGAGTGAGTATTAGATACTTTACACTGTTTATTCCTTTCTTCAGAGGTAGAGGTGACCAAAGTTATTCTATCTGTCTGACCAGCACGTTTTTGTTTTCACTCCTGTGAAACTCACCTTAGCTGGTGGTCAGCTTCTCTTAATGTTGATTTTTATTTTGTCTCTTCCAGACGTCGCTTGCCAAGAGAGTCACCCCCTGGTGGTGTTCAGGGAGAATACATGGGGATGGACGACTTTGGGGACGAGGATGAGGCAAGTCTGGCTGCATTTTAGTCCAACGGCTCAACCGAACTTTGTTCAAACTCAAGAAGAAAAATACCAAAGACTTCTACTTGATTATTGGGAAAACGTGCTTTATTTGATCCGTATTTAACAGAGTTGGTAACTGGTGACGCAAACTCCCTCTATCATATCTTTGTTCTGATCTTAGTTCAGATGAATGAATATACTATATTTATAATATTAATAATATGGAATTTCCTTTCGGGGATTAATAAAGTCATTGTATTGTATTGTATTGTATTGTATATATAGCTGCATATATTATTTAAAAATCTACAGTGTTGCTGTGAGGTTGAGGTCATGTCATCAATGGAACTATAACCACTGGACTTCCACTAATTATAGTATAAAAATAATAAATTGGTCAAATATTTAACAGAAATGGGAGCAGAGGCTAGTTGTATCCCCACATAAACTAGCCTCTATGTCAACACAAGATATTGTTAGCTGCTATGTGAGCATAAACACGGTTTTGTTAGCCTGAACAAAGTAATGTTAGCCGCTATGTTAAACAAGGTAATGTCCACCTCTTAGTTAGCATAAACAAGATAATGTTAGCGCCTGTGTTAGCGTGAACAAGACATTAGCTGCTAGGTTGCCTTAAACATGATTGCATTTGTCTAATCAAAATAATGTTAGCCGCTGTGTTAGCCCAATGAAGGTAATATTCTTCGTCATGTTCGGTAACACAAGACAATGTTAGCTTGTATGTTAGTCAAAGTACGATACCATAGGCTGCTGTATTCACCTAAACATGAATATTAGAAGCTCTATTACTGTAAACCAGGTCCCCGAAAATAACGTAAAAGTTTCAGTGTGAACGTTGTGACAACATGTCTTTAATATGAACTATCCGGTTACAGACAAGAATACACATGTTGCTAAGGAAGAGGAAGCTGTTTTTCCCTGCTCTGCTTCAGTGTTTGGGATGTTCTTGTCTCTGAAGGTGTGGCTGGTGTGGACTGATAAGACCAATGAGAAGCAGGAGAAGAGTATCAGACAGCTGGCTCAGGAGGCCAGACAAGGCAACGCTCACGACGAGAACGTCCTCACCTACTACAGGTACGACAACAGGCCATCATAAAACTCCTCTGCTGGATTGTAAAAAGGTGACTGTGATGTGTCTCTGTGGTACTCAGGTACCAGCTGAAGCTGTTTGCCCGGATGTGTTTGGACCGGCAGTACCTGGCCATCGATGAGATCTCCAAGCAGCTGGACGTGGAGCTCATCTTCCTGTGCATGATGGACGAGACGCTGCCCTTCGACCTCCGGGCGTCTTTCTGCCGCCTCATGCTTCACGCCCACGTAGACCGAGACCCTCAGGAACTGGTGACCCCTGTAAAGTTTGCCCGCCTCTGGACCGAGATCCCCACCTCCATCACCATCAAAGAGTGGGTAGATCTATACATCTGGTAGAAGAAACATTCTTCAGGTCAAAGCTGTTGGAGCCTGAGTAGCTCAGATGGTAGAGCATCAGACTTTTAATCTGAGGGTCCAGGGTTCAAGTCCCTGCTCAGGTGTATGTTTACCTCTTCCAGTCTTTACATTGTGAATTTTGAGTTTGAGTAAACTTCAGAGTGTCTCTGGCATAAATCTGAAGTTCTGTTTCTTCTGGGACCTCACCTGGCTCACTCTGCTCAGTCTGAGTCCTTCATTTGAACCGATGTTAGGCAGATTATTTGTTAATATAAAGGACTTTAGACAGACAGTCTCAAGCCTCCTATCATTCCCAACACATGAGGTGATATAAAATGCTGCAGCAACAGGATTTCCAACATAATTTCAAGGATCTGAATCTTTCTCTGCAACATCTGGTGAAGTCAGCACCTCCAGTGGATGTCCTAGTAGTTGGGAGAAAAAGTGTAAGGCTCTTGACAGACTTGATAAATCGTTAATTTTCCTTCTTGCATGCTAACTACCAAAACACTGTAAAATCCTCAGGCATGTCCTCTTAGAGCCTGATAGAGCAGTCAAAAGAACATTAGACTTTTTATCTGCGTTCAGGTCACATGATGAGTGGATTAGAAGTGTTTTAATGGATCTTTCTGGTTAGTCAACACTTCAGCTAGACTTTGTAGTAGTTGCCAGAAAGTGATGAAGGTCCTTGGTCCTCTTGGTCAGCTGTGGATTGAGCTGGTTGCATGCTAACTACTGCATCAGTGCAAACACTACAGGGAAGATCATTGTCTCAGAGCCTGAGTAGCTCAGATGGTAGAGCATCAGACTTTTAATCTGAGGGTCCAGGGTTCAAGTCCCTGTTCAGGTGAATCTTTACCTCTTCCAGTCTATACATTGTAAGTTGTTTAGTTTAAGTCCAACCCACAGTGTCGCAGTTGTAAATCCGAAGTTCTCTTGCTTTGGACCTTAGCCTGACTCACTCTGGGTCCTTTGTTTGAGCCAAGGTTCAGCAGATTATTTGGTAATACGAGGAGTTTAGACAGACATTCTCAAACCTCCTATCATACCCAACACATGAAATGTTGCAGCAACAGGATTTCAAACTTGGTTTCATGGATCTGAATCTTTCTCTGCAACATCTGTGAAGTCAGCACCTCCAGTGGACGTCCTAGTAGTTGAGAGAAAAAGTTTAAGGCTGTTGATGCACACGATGAATTCTGGTTCTGATTTCTTGTATTTTATCAGCTACTTAGTTCCATGAATTGTTCTTACCTTTACCAAATGCTGCTTTAGCTTATATTTCTACTGTGATTCTCAGTTATGACTCCAACATGGATGACAGCAGAGACAACAAGAAGAACCGATTCTCCAACACCATGGCCTTCATGGAGGAGTATCTCAACAACGTCCTGCATGACGAGGTGCCGTTCCACAACGAGGAGAAGAACAAGCTAACGTACGAGGTCGGCTCATGCTTCCTCCTCCCTCGTGTTTCAGCTTCTTCCAGTGTTCCTCTGGTCTGCCATGTCGTCTTCTCTTCCCTCCAGGTGGTGAGTTTGGCCAGACATCTCATCTACTTTGGCTTCTACAGCTTCTTCGAGCTGCTTAGACTCACCAGGACTCTGCTGGGCATCATCGACTGCCGACCGAACCCAGGACACGCCGCGCTCATGTTCCACGATGACACGTCAGGTAACTCAGCCAATCAGACGTCCTCTGTTTCCTCATTATCTCATCAATAAACACTACAGGATGTTGTTGCATTGTTTCAGATGTTCACATGGTCTCAAAATGACCCCTATAATCTGAATACTCGTCTGTTTTCTGGTCCTTTTGTGTTTTGTGGTCACTTTTTGTCTCTGTAAGGACTTTTTTTCTAATTTGTGTTCAGTTTGTTGTTGTTTTTTTTGTTTTGTCTTTTCAATCATTTTTCTGTCATTACAGTAACTTTGTGTGTATTTCCAATGATTTTGTCCAAGTCTGTAGCTTTTTCCTGCTTCTTTTTGATCATTTTGTGTTTCTTTGCTGCTGTTTCTTTTTGTTTTCTGGTCTTATTGAGTCTTAAGTTGCAACGGTACATCTTTTATAGCCTTTTTTTTGCTCTTTTGTTGTTGTTTTTCTTATGTAACTTTTAAAAAATGTCAGTTCTTCTCTGCATGTATTTCATCTTTTTTTCTATCATGTTTGTCTCTTTGCAGTTGTGGTTTCTGGTGGTTTCATGTCTTTTTTAGTCTCTTTTCTCTCTTTCCTGTAAGTTTGTCTACGTTAACGGTCATTTCTTCTCTGTTTGTGTTCGTTTTGTCTCTTTTGATCCTGTTGTTTGTCTTTTCCATGTGTTGATGTTGATTTTGTGTGTTTTCCATCGGTCCTCATCTGTTTCTGGTCATGTTCTGGTTCCTCCTGTCGGGTTAATAACAGAGACTTTCTGTTCTGTCTGAAGGGAAGAACGTGAAGCGCTCCATACATGGGATGGGTCAGATGATGTCCACCATGGTCCTCAACAGGAAACAGTCCATATTTGGAGGTGCAGGGGCCAGAGGGCGGGGATGGGGGCGGGGCTTGTGCTTGATGGACAGCGAGGCAGTAAAGACAGCATTGACAAAATGGACCTGACAGTGATGGACACCAAGCTGAAGATACTGGAGATATTACAGGTACCCAGTGTGTTAGATGACATGTAGACTCAGTAAATACTCATGTCCAATGTTACAGACCTGCCATAAAGCTGATGCTCTTACATTAAATAACCCTAAATACCGTCGACTGACACTGTTGAACCATTTGAACTTGATTATTACAGTTTAAACGTGTCTGTATGTAGTTTATTGAGTTGAAAATGAACTCTGGTCTTCATCAGTTCATCCTGAACGTTCGTCTGGACTACCGCCTCTCCTTCCTGCTGTCCGTCTTTAAGAAGGAGTTTGTGGACGTATATCCGATGGCCGATGCTGACGCCACCACCAACATGGAACAAGCAGGTACACCCTTATAATAAGCTACATTAGGGAGGAAGGCAGCTTAGGCTGATCGTTGTCGGAACAAACCTCAGACTGATGAAGAGCTCTGTCATACATTCGTCATAAATATGAGTGATTTTCATAGTAAATACAGTGTTATCTATCAGTATTTGATTAGATAATATTCCAATTTCAGCTATCTAGACTTTACTCAGCACTTTCACTGTTGATTTAAATTTCAGACTCATGGTTGTAGAGACAGCTGATATATGACACGAGGACATAGGATCAATATCACGGTTGATCTCAGTTTAATTTTTGACAGGGATCACTAAACATCACAGAAGTCTTTGTCATGGTGCCCCTTTACTAGCTAAATCAAAATAACGATCTCAGCTTGCCAACATGAACTGCCTCCTCCTTTGGTCTTTACGATATCAAACAGTAAGAGGCTCCACCTGGTGGAACAACCAGGTACTGCAGCTGATCAACAACACTTGTACTAACACTTGAAGTACCCAGAGGTTCAGAGGTTTCATCCCGGGACTCTACACCAACATACTTCATTTAGAAAATGAACTCAGTGGAGCAGTGGAAACCAACACGGACCTCCTCATGATTTTAACTTCTTACACCCTGGTATTAAAACTTGGCAGGCATTGGAGCGCAATCATCTGCCATTTTTGAGGTTGCTGAGCGGTGAGGTTGACTGTTAGCATCATGTTCTGCTGGAGGTTTCTTCAGGATGTTTCTGCAGGTGGAAATGAAAAATGTAACTCAGGGCTTCAGAGGTTAATTTCCTAATTTCCCTTAAGACTTTAGGTATTTAAATAAATCGATTTTAACTTCTTACTACCTGTCGTTTGTTAGAGTATTTACCTCAGCACACATCCTGCAGTGTTTGATAAAGGTGTGTTTTGTTGCTTTTCCTATTGCTTCAGAAGTCCCGGTCGACTTGGTGACAACAGGTAGATGTTTTAGAGTGATAAGATCAGAAACCTGTTCATTCCTCATGTTTCCTATTTCTGTTGAAAGTGGAACTAATGATCAGCCTGTGTGTCCATGAATAATCTAATTAACTTCTGTGAATTTACCTTTTTGTCCCGCCTCAGCCACCATCAACCTGCAGCACATTGGAGAGCAGGCGGAGGCCATGTTTGGAGTCGGGTACGTGATGAATTTACAGACTTACTGATGAGGTTTACTTCATAAAATGAAGATCATTGTGTGGTTGTGTGCAGTAAAGGGAACAGCATCCTGGAGGTGGATGATGAAGGCGGTCGTATGTTCCTGCGGGTTCTGATCCACCTCACGATGCACGACTACGCCCCTCTGGTGTCCGGAGCCCTGCAACTGCTCTTCAGACACTTCAGCCAGAGACAGGAAGTCCTGCACACCTTCAAACAGGTGCTCACATCACCCACAAATAACCACTGAAACACAGTCCAGCAGGTTGGATGTTAAGACAGTGGAAGTCTCAGTTTGAGTCACAGAGAGTTCAGCTGGTGGAGCATCATTCTGAGGGTTCAGGGTAGATCTAGTCTGATAAAGTCTACATCTGACAGCTTTGGTCACAACTGCACACATCTGAAGGTCGCATATCAGATCTACCATATTTACACTGTCTAGTGGTTTCTGGGCTTCATGGAGCCTGAGTAGCTCAGATGGTAGAGCATCAGACTTTTAATCTGAGGGTCCAGGGTTCAAGTCCCTGTTCAGGTGAATCTTTACCTTGTTAAGTTTAAGTCAAACCCAAAGTGTCTCAGGTATAATTAGAAGTTCATTTACTTGTGGACCTCAGTCTTAGTCTGTCATTTGAACCAAGGTTCAGCAGATTATTTGGTAATATGAGGAGTTCAGACAGACATTCTCAAACCTCCTATCATACCCAACACGTAAAATGTTGCAGCAAAAGAATTTCAAACTTGGTTTCATGGATCTGAATCTTTCTCTGCAACATCTGGTGAAGTCAGCACCTCCAGTGGACGTCCTAGTAGTTGGGAGAAAAAGTTTAAGGCTCTTGACAGACTTGATAAATTGTTAATTTTCCTTCTTGCATGCTAACTACCAAAACACTGTAAAATCCTAGGGCATGTCCTCTTAGAGCCTGATAGAGCAGTCAAAAGAACATTAGACTTTTTATCTGAGTTCAGATCATATGATGAGTGGATTAGAAGTGTTTTAATGGATCTTTCTGGTTAGTCAACACTTCAGCTAGACTTTGTAGTAGTTGCCAGAAAGTGATGAAGGTCCTTGGTCCTCTTGGTCAGCTGTGGATTGAGCTGGTTGCGTGCTAACTACTGCATCAGTGCAAAAGCTACAGGGAAGATCATTGTCTCAGAGCCTGGGTAGCTCAGATGGTAGAGCATCAGACTTTTAATCTGAGGGTCCAGGGTTCAAGTCCCTGTTCAGGTGAATCTTTGCACTGTAAATTGAGTTTAAGTTGAATCCAAAGTGTCTCAGGCATCAACCAAAGGTTCATGTAGACTTAACTCTACTCAGGTGAACCGTCTCAGTCTGATCTTCTGTAACTCAGTTTTTACCATGAAGCCACAGAAGTAACAAAGGGATGGATGGTAGGTTTGGGCAGAAATGTGAGACTGCAGTCCTCAGAGTTTCATCAAGGCCTTTAGACTGTGGCAGAAACACAAACAAGTGAGGGTTGAGGGAACTTTTAGTGACTAAGGGACTTCCTGGACTGAAGACTCTATAAGGGCGGATGAACAAATTTTAACCATAAAATATAGACGACTTTGTTGACTTGGGGTTTGTGTTTTCTCCATTAAGAACAGGTAGTAAGTCCTGGGTGGTTCAGCTGGTAGAACATCACAGTTTTGATCTGAGGGTCCAGGGTTCAGGTGTGTGTGACACCATTAATGATGGATGGAAGGACTTTGACAAACTGAGTATCTTCATTGTATTTGATTCTAGGTGGATGTAAGCAACTGCTAGAAGTTTCCAACAGAATATTATTGACTATCCACAAACCTGCTTATTGTGAATCTTCTGGAATCAAAGCAGAAGGATCTCGTTAATCCTCAGAGTTCTTTGTGCTGCTGCAGGTCCAGCTGCTGATCTCAGCTCAGGATGTAGAAAACTACAAACTGATCAAAGCGGATCTGGATCGCCTCCGAACGCTGGTGGAGAAATCTGAACTGTGGGTGGAGAAGAAGAGTTCTGGTGGAGGAGACGGGAAGAAGGACAAGAAAGACAAGAAGGAGAAAGGAGAGGTAATAAGCAAAAAGACAAAGTGTTGTCATTAACTTTGTCTTCATAAACAGTGGTACTCCAGAGTTGTCAGCCAAAATAAGGTTCAGTCATAGGTTCAAAGACGTGACTGTCGGTAGTTGTTCATCACACTGTGTATGTACGAGTATCTATTATTTAGTCTTCTAAAGACTCAGTGTTTGTGTTTGATGATGACTATTTGGAATTTTTGAGTCCTATAAAAATAACAATTATTGGTTTGTTGAGGTAGATCTTACGTCAAGCAGGTAAATACTTAAAATCCATCAGAGTAACTTGATAATTTTAGTTATCTAAAGCCCTTAAAACCATTCTTTAGATCATCTCCACCTTTTCACAGTGAGCTGATTAACATTGACGTAGGATCATGAATTCAATTCAATTTTAGTTTATAAAAATTGAATTGAACTGAATTAAGTTGGTAAGACTTTTAATCTGAGGTCCAGGGTTCAATAAACTGTTTAAGATTTAAAGTTCTTTATTTAGGACATCAGGTAAAAAAATGAAGGTAAGTATGAGAGATGTAAAGGCAGGTAAAGTGCAGTATCGTCAGCGTACAGCTTTAGTTCTATAGAGTCGAAACAAGGAGCTGCAGTTAAGTTGCTTCAAATTTTTTATTTATTTTATTTTATTTATTTTCTTTTAGAACTGATTAGTAGCTGATCTCATGCTCCAGTGACATTACAGTCTGTTAACAGCTTAGTAACAGCCTGACTGTGTTATCCACTAACAAACTGATTTAAACCAGCATAAAAACATGTTCTTAAAAACGGCTAACTTTATGAAACAATCAGAATTCTGCTAGTGAAACCTAACAGATAAAACTATCGTGACAGATATACCGTTTGGACTTCTGCCATCCTGGTTTGGAGTCACCTGTGTGGGTCTTTGTGGTGTCTTATGGGGCTACAGGGCTGCATATCTGGGACTTCGTTGCCATGTCACACCTCACTTCCTTTATTTATTTTTGTTTACTATGAAATTAAGGCAAAACAAAAATGTAATATTTATCACTGTCTTACTCAGATTACTGGCAAACCAACTAAAACCACAACCTAAGAAGCAATAAGCCGATCATATTCTGTATATACGTATATCGATACGATACGTTTTAGCTTGATGATGTCATTTTTAGTCGGTAAGTTGTGGTTTCTGCTGGATAATCAGAACAGTTAAAAAGTATTTCCATGGATGGATGTCGACAGTTTCTCCACTTATTTCTACTTCTGGGGCCAATATATAGTAGGTAGCTGTGAACTTCTTAATTCTGCCTGCAGACTTCTTATAAATGGAATACGTTCATGACAAACTGGGAATCTGAGCTCAAACAATTCAGTTAAACTCAGTTTTATTCTTTTAGATCATGAACCCACTAATCTCCAGGCACTTCACACAGTGAGGTTGATTACATTATTGCATTAATATTATATGATAGATAGAAACTCAACAAATCCAAATGATTCCCTCGAGGTCCAGGCAGACCGTCGCCCTCCCTGAGCCTGGTTCTGCCGAAGAAAGTTTTTTCCTCTGTCTCCCAAAGAGCTGGCTCAAAGAGAATCCCTGGATCTGTTGGGTTTCTCTCTGTGATATAAAATGTTTGAAGTTTCACCTCACTGTGTTAGCTGCCCCTGAGATGTCTTAAACTGTGAATAAATCTCCTTTAAAATCACTGATCAGTCCTGTGACTTAATGTTCACCACATTATCAGAAAAGGGCGTTTCCATCTCCAAGAAACTGAAATGAACCATTTTTAGTAAATGTCAAAAACCCACCTTGTAGGGAGTGTGAAAACTTTTTCAATCTTGACCTTAGAATATGTCCTGAGAGCAGCTACAGAACGATAAATTGACTTTGTTTTTACCATCTTTAGCTGAATTATGTGGATGCAGAGTTTTTCTGTAAAGGAAAGCTGAACACTTACACTGGTTCTTGCTGGTTTTACTTGTTCGTAAAATAAGACTTTCTGTCAAAGATGGACGAAGCTACGACAGCATCAGTCATTGGTTTGTGAGTTCCTGTTCTGAAGCTTTAAGTTTGGAAATTGTATCTTCAACCTCTTGGTTTTTGAAAGCGGACGTAATAAGCAAGCAACTCTCAACAATTCTCTGTTTTAGTATTCATTTCCTGTAAATGGAAGCATAATTTACTGAATGGATTCAAGAAAACTTAAAACGAGAGACTGAGACCATAAACTCATTAGGAAACCATTTACTGAGGAAACTAATCAGGTGAGAAATTGAGACTTTTTCTCACAGATTTCTGTTATAATTTGACTTAATTTAGCAGCCAGAAGAGTCGCCCCCTGCTGGCAGTTAGAAAGAATGCAGGTTTAAGTCATGTCAGAGGCTGCGTCTGTCTTTACACACAGATAAGTTAAAATCACCTACAGGATGTTCTTTAGTGTTTGTGGATGACTGAAGCTTGGGGTTACACAAGTTTGTGTGTATTAAATGCTGTCCAGAGTCACAAACACTCTCTCTGTGATAGATTATAAAGTGTGTGTGTTGTGGTACCAGAGAGAACTGCATGTTTACCCTCTGCGTCCTGCAGGGGGGGTCAGAGGAGGCGACGCCCAAGAAGGAGAAGCTGGAAGAAGGGTAACGAGAACTACCAGAAGGTCAAAGAGGTGAGAAACTCTCAGGGTTCCTTCAGCTGGAAATCACCTTTCCTTCTTTTTGTTCCACTGTTGGTGTTTTGAACATCACCTGTCAATCAGTTGCTGTGGGCGGGGCTTCTGTTGATGAGGTCATCCAGGTGGCTGATGGTGGTTTCAGTGCTCACAATGATTCATATGATTCTTCTCACTAAAAACAGAAATAAAACCTCACAAATGTAAACAAAGCAGGGTTTGAATTTTACTAACACGATCAAAGAACAAAATCCAGGATTTTTTTAAATGACTCAATGAATTCAGCCAATCAGAACTTTTCTTTTTCACTGATTGGTAGTATATTTCAGCTGTTACCTCTGTGTTTTATTCATCTTTCAGTGATTTCAGCAAATAAAACTGTCCTCAATGGACTTAAATCGTCTTTCAGTTTGCATCTCGTCTGAAACTTGTTAAACACTCTGATCAAATGTTAACGTGCTTTACTTCTTTTTAAAGGTGTTTATTATTTGAGCTGACAGTTTGAATCCCATCATTTCATTTCCATCACGTTTCTTTCAGATTTTGGGTCGAACACCAAACCATAAAGTCCTAATCGGTTCATTTATTTCATACTGGATTATTACAGTATTTTTTAAATGAGCTAGAAGTTTTTCAGGATATTTTTTTCTGAATGTTCCGAAAGAAAATATCAGAAGTTTTACTGATTTTTATGTAATCACTTTAAATATTTTTAGGACTTTTTGGAAGATTTTTACTGATTTTTGGAAAACATTTACAAGATCTTTCTTGCCAATTTTTTTGGGGGGGGATTTTTTTAAAAGGAAACTTTTAAGGGAAACTTGAAGGAATTATTGGAATTTTCTTCCTGAAGGTTTTGCAAACTTTCAGCAATTTGGGGAATTTTTTTGCTAATTTTTTTTTTTTTTTAAACAAGGAAACTATTTTTTGTGCCCATAAATGAGGACAACAGGAGAGTTAAATGGAGAATAAATGGTATTTTAGTTCTGCTGAAGGTGTTTTTCTGTAAATCGAGGTTAGTGTGTCACAGACGTCCATGTTCTCTGCAGATCCTGGAGAGGCTCAATAAGATGTGCAGCAGTGGAGTCTGGAAGAAGCAGCAGAGGCTGTTGAAGAACATGGGAGCTCATAAAGTGATGCTGGACCTGCTGCAGGTGTCCTACGACCAGGTAGGAACATACAGAACACGGTTATGTGAACGGACAGAGTTCTGTGTGTCAATCAGCAGAATGAAGTAAAACCAGAAGATGTTTGTGTCTCTGCAGAACGACGTGAAGATGCAGGAGATCATCAGGTACACTCACCTGTTCCTGCAGAAG
The DNA here is from genome assembly GCF_021347895.1 of Acanthochromis polyacanthus. NCBI lineage: Eukaryota > Metazoa > Chordata > Actinopteri > Pomacentridae > Acanthochromis > Acanthochromis polyacanthus. The sequence goes on from NC_067118.1 coordinate 4,741,918, forward strand.
TTCTGTATGGGGAACCAGGAGAACCAGACGCTGCTACACAAGAACCTCAACCTGTTCCTCAACCCCGGGTACAAAGCTCTGAGAACCCAACGATGGTCCGGTTATCCATCCAGTCATAGAACAGAGTGAAACCGGTCCAGATTAAACATCTTTAACTCGGAATTACTTAGATGAAGCTAAACGGGCCGAAATCTGAGACTTTTTATTAGTTTGAAGGTTATTGAGTGGTATTATTGTTGTATTTTTGCAGTTTTTGTTGATTTTAAGACAAATATTTGAATTTGAGAGATGGAAATCTGAGACTTTTTACTAGTTCTATGTTGACTGAGTCGTATTGTTGCATTTTTGCATTTTTTTTTTACTTTAAAGACAAATATTTGACTTTGACAGGCAGAAATCTGAGATGTTTTACTAGTTTTAGGTTTGATCATGGTTGGATTACAATCTAGTGCAGCGCTCTGGCACATTTATTTTACTTTTGTTTCCTTTAGCTTGTTAGCAGGACTTCTGAAGAGGTTTGGCCTGAAGTTGTTGAGAAACCTTTTGGTCTCAGCTGAAACAGTTTGTCTGTCAGATACTGAAACTGAACCAGTAAGAGGCTTGGTGGTTGTAAATGAGCTGTTAGGAGGTTTTGGACGCTTTCTGTCCCATAAATCCAACAACTTGAAGGCAACGAGCTGCAGAATCATGATTTTAACAACGAATGTCTGATGTTGACCGTTGCAGCTCCTGGAGGCGGAAACCGTGCAGCACATCTTCAGTAATAACTACCAGCTGTGCAGTGAGATCTCTGAGAGCGTCCTGCAGCACTTCATCCACTGCCTGGCCACCCACGGCCGCCACGTCCAGTACCTCAACTTCCTCCACATCATCATCAAGGCCGAGGGGAAGTACGTCAAGAAGTGTCAGGACATGATCATGACCGAGGTGAGGACGGACGGAGAACCTCCTCGATGCGTTTGTTTAATATTTCATGTCCAGAGCTGTACATCAGCGGCAGAGTTCAGTTCATCTCCTGTGTTTGCAGCTGACGAACGCCGGCGAGGACGTGGTCGTCTTCTACAACGACAAGACTTCCTTCAACTCCATGCTGGGGCTGATGGCGGAGAGCAGGGAGGGCGTCGGGGAGAACAGTCCACTCAGGTAACCAGAGGAGACGAACGTTAGAAGTTTAGTCTGAACTGAAAAAAATAAAATAAAAATAGAAGTTTAGTCTGAACTGAAAAAAATAAAATAAAAATAGAAGTTTAGTCTGAACTGAAAAAAAATAAATAAAATAGAAGTTTAGTCTGAACTGAAAAATAAAAATAAAAATAGAAGTTTAGTCTGAAACTATCCAACCTGACCTTTTGATAAATCTGCCAGTAGCAAACTAGATTTACATCGTCCTCATAACGTGGTTAAAAAGAAAAACAATGTCTTCGGCTAGAGTCTCAGACTACAGAAGAGCATCATCAAGTCTAGGAAATAATTCAAGTTCTTCCCTGACGTCTCACCAGAAAGCTCAGATTCTCATTTCTTTAAGGTGCAAACTTTCTGTTTTGGCATGAAGACGATTTCTAAAAACTAAACATGGACCTTCTCAGAATTCTGAATTTTTACCAAGTTTCACAGTTAGATCATGTTTAATTAGTTTTATTGTGGTAGTTCTTGTCGGTATCTGGTATCAACCAGGAGTCCTAAATCATTAACTGGTTATTGATCACTCAAACTGCTCCCACTGTGCTGATGTTTCTGTTCTAGTCAACAGATACATCATTAATAAACACCTGAGTTCTGGTTGGAGGTCACTAACCTCCTCAGAAGTCTTTGTCATGGTGTTCATTGGTATCCTTAGAAACCAGCCAAAGTCCATTTGATTTCTCCTGAAGCTCCTATGACTAAAAAGATAACATAAAATAATCTTTTTTTACTCCCCAAGTCAGGGTAAATTTCCCATGTTACAGCATACAGTGAACTACAATAAACAATATAGTTATAATCATAATAATATTTACAATATGCACAAGAGTGAAGGATGGAAAAAGTGGCTTATGGAATGATGTGAAGTTCAAGGAAATTCAAATAGTGCAAGAACTGTGCAGATTATGTGATAAAGGATGATGTGATAGAGTCCAGTTTATGTTAAAGCTGCTGTCCGGAGTTTGAATCGCAGCGTCTCCCAAAACACTGTTGGTCCCTCCCTCTGATTTCGCCCCTTTATTTGTGCACGAGTGCAGTACATGAGAGAAGTGCCCGGAGTGCTGCAGCATCTCGCCTGTTTTGCTGTTTTCCCCTCTTCTACATTTAGTACATTTAGTAAATAATAAAGTAATTACGTTAGAATGCTGTATTGAGTCTAACTTGTCCTAATACCAAAATAACATGAATCTGCTAGGACGAACGAGTAAAGTTTCAATATGTGATTACACTCGTGTATCCCTCTGGATGACGTTGTTTATCAAACTTAGTGCATTTACGCGTGTATATGTGTTACATTGTTTATTTATTTCTATCTAGAGTTCAGAATTGCATGACTCCTCTGATGAAGAGTATGTCCCAGACGCCCCAACATCTTCCTCCAGAGGTCGGGCATCTAAACGAAGCCGTCAGGCGGGCTATGGAGGCCGTGGTCAGGGAGCGACGCGAGCACCCCGAGCCAAAAACGTCCTGCAGTCTCTTGGCCCGACAAGCCGTGGGATTGGTAACTTTTCTGGAAGTTGCTGATCCCTGATGCTCTCTCCTCCACAAGCAAAACAAATGTGCGCGCGGTTGCGTAGTGCGTAGCTCGTCCACCTCTGCATGGGCTTGCTTGCTGTGCGCGTAACCGTTGATTGACAGCATGACAAAGCTGAAGCTCGAACTTGATTGGTCGGCAGCGACCGGCGCTTTTTGGAATAACATGGGGGTCTATGAGAGGAAGGCGGAGCTCAGGAATAAATTTTCATATCGCGTCATACTAACATTATATTATAGTATCAAACTAGACTAACACATTTAAGCTTTGTTAAACAATGATACATAAATTGAAAACAAACGGAAACTCCGGACAGCAGCTTTAACATTAGCCAGTGATGCTGATGTTATAAAGTCTTATAGCAGATGGAATGAATGACCTGCGATAGCGCTCCATCTTGTAGGTTAAGTGTCTCAGTCTACTGCTGAAAAAGCTACTTAAAGACTCCACAGTGTTATGCAGTGGGAGGGAGGGATTGTCCTTGATGGATGTGAGCTTTGCCAACATCCTCCTCTATGGAGTCCAGGGAACAGTCCAGCACAGAACCGGCCCTCCTCACCAGTCTGTTCAGTCTCTTTCTGTCCCTTTCAGTGCTCTCTAGCAGACCACTGCATAGAAAACAGCAGATGCTACCACAGAGTCATAGAATGTGGAAGTGGAACATTTCAGGTCATTAACCTCCTCGGAAGTCTTTGTCATGGAGCTAAACTCCCACAATGCTCTCTGCTTTAACTGTAGTCTGAGTGACACCTCCTCTGGTCTCTAAACAGGAAGAGGCTCCACCTGGTGGAACTACCAGATACTACAGCTGATTCTAATGGCAACAGTTGACTTGAGACAAACAAATCTTATTGGGAAAATAATGGTTTAATACAAATAATCAAGTTTGAAGCATCTTCCTGACATTTTTTTCACTTATATGAAGCTAAACAAGCAGAAAATTTTAAGGTTAGAGAACGTCTGAACAATCCTCTGGTCCTGTAGGATCCAGACAGACCATCATGTTCTACAGACTCATGTAACTCCAGTGATGTTTGGATGCTGAACTCTGGTGTTTCAGGTACCACATCTCTTTGGTGGAGCTCAGAACAAACCGGTTTACTTATTTTAACCTCCTTTAACCCTTCAGGTACCACATCTCTCTGGTGGAGCTGCTGGCTGCCTGTGCAGAAGGAAAGAACGTCTACACTGAGATCAAATGTACATCGCTGCTGCCTCTGGAGGATGTGGTCCGAGTGGTGACCCATGAGGACTGCATCACTGAGGTTCTGACCCATCTGTTTATCCGTCCAGCTGTACAGAGCTCTAACTGGCGAAACTAAAGCGTCTGTCTGCGTCGACAGGTGAAGATCGCCTACGTCAACTTTGTGAATCACTGTTATGTCGACACGGAGGTGGAGATGAAGGAAATCTACACGTCTAACCACATCTGGAAGCTATTTGAGGACTTCACAGTGGACATGGCTCGGGTAGCTACATGCTAACTACACCATGTTAACTACTACATGCTAACTACAACATGTTCACTACAACATGTTAAATACTACATGCTAACTACAACATGTTCACTACATGTTAACTACTACATGCTAACTACAACATGCTACCTACAACATGTTCACTACAACATGTCAACTACTACATTCTAAATACAACATGTTAACTACAACATGCTAAGTACACATGTTCACTACAACATGTTAACTACTACATGCTAACTACAACATGTTAACTACTACATGCTAACTACAACATGTTCACTACATGTTAACTACTACATGCTAACTACACCATGTTAACTACTACATGCTAACTACAACATGTTAACTACAACATGCTAACTACAACATGTTCACTACAACATGTTAACTACTACATGCTAAGTACACATGTTCACTACAACATGTTAATTACTACATGCTAACTACAACATGTTAACTACAACATGTTCACAACAACATGTTAACTATTACATGCTAACTACTACATGCTAATCACAACACATTAACTACTACATGTTAACTGCAACATGTTCACAACAACAGGTTAACTACTACATGCTAACTTTAACATGTTCACTACACCATGTTAACTACTACATGCTGTCTACTAGCTGTCGTCTTGGCATCAGCTAATGGGGATCCTTTTAAATAAACAAATAAACATGCTAACTGCAACATGTTAACTACAACATGTTCACAACATGTTAACTACTACATGCTAACTACTACATGCTAACTACAACATGTTAACTACTACATTCTAAATACATGTTAACTACTACATGCTAAGTACACATGTTCACTACAACATGTTAACTACTACATGCTAAGTACACATGTTCACTACAACATGTTAACTACTACATGCTAACTACAACATGTTAACTACAATATGCTAACTACAGCATGCTAACTACTACATGCTAACTACAACATGCTAACTACAGCATGTTAACTATGACATGTTAACTACAACATGTTAACTACTACATGCTAACTGCAACATGTTAACTACGACATGCTAACTACAACATGTTAACTATGACATGTTAACTACAACATGTTAACTACTACATGCTAACTGCAACATGTTAACTACTACATGCTAACTACAACATGTTAACTATGACATGTTAACTACAACATGTTAACTACTACATGCTAACTGCAACATGTTAACTACTACATGCTAACTACAACATGTTAACTATGACATGTTAACTACAACATGTTAACTACTACATGCTAACTGCAACATGTTAACTACTACATGCTAACTACAACATGTTAACTATGACATGTTAACTACTACATGTTAACTACTACATGCTAACTGCAACATGTTAACTACTACATGTTAACTACAACATGTTAACTATGACATGTTAACTACTACATGTTAACTACTACATGCTAACTGCAACATGTTAACTACTACATGTTAACTACAACATGTTAACTATGACATGTTAACTACTACATGTTAACTACTACATGCTAACTGCAACATGTTAACTACTACATGTTAACTACAACATGTTAACTATGACATGTTAACTACTACATGTTAACTACTACATGCTAACTACAACATACTAACTGCAACACATTAACTACTACATGTTAGCTGCAATATGTTACCTACATATTTCACTTTATTCCAGTCTAAATTCATGACTAAATTAGCGTCTTTGTACAAATAGACAACAGATTCTGTTCTTAGTGAACGTTGAATGTTTTTAGTGCTACTTCTGGTCTGTTTTTGTTGTCAGTAATTATTAGTTATTAATTTCCAAATCTTCTTCTTCGTTTCTGTTTCTTGAATGATGTTTTTTCCTCTGTAGGTTTGTAATAAACGTGAAAAACGTCTTTCTGATCCGATTCTGGAGAAATACATCATCAACGTGGTGTTCGACACCATCAACGCCTTCTTCAGCTCTCCGTTCTCTGAAAACAGCACGTCTCTGCAGGTAGAGCTCTGAATACACCGGTTTAATTTAACCTCCTTTAAACTGGTTTATTTATCCTCCTTTAACCTGGTTTATTTTAGTTAAACCTTCATTACACTGGTTAATCGATAATTTTCTTGTTTCAGACCCACCACACCATCGTGACCCAGCTGCTCCAGTCCTCCGTCAGACTCCTGGACTGTCCGTGGCTCCAGCAGCAGCATCGAGGTCAGGTGGAGGCCTGCATCAGAACGCTGGCCCTGACAGGTAGACGGTTACCATGGTTACACAGTTATTATTATTTACTGCATCAGAACGCTGGCCCTGACAGGTAGATGGTTACCATGGTTACACAGTCATTATTATTATTTACTGCATCAGAACGCTGGCCCTGACAGGTAGACGGTTACCATGGTTACACAGTTATTATTATTTACTGCATCAGAACGCTGGCCCTGACAGGTAGATGGTTACCATGGTTACACAGTTATTATTATTTACTGCATCAGAACGCTGGCCCTGACAGGTAGATGGTTACCATGGTTACACAGTTATTATTATTTACTGCATCAGAACGCTGGCCCTGACAGGTAGACGGTTACCATGGTTACACAGTTATTATTATTTACTGCATCAGAACGCTGGCCCTGACAGGTAGACGGTTACCATGGTTACACAGTTATTATTATTTACTGCATCAGAACACTGGCCCTGACAGGTAGACGGTTACCATGGTTACACAGTTATTATTATTTACTGCATCAGAACGCTGGCCCTGACAGGTAGACGGTTACCATGGTTACACAGTTATTATTATTTACTGCATCAGAACGCTGGCCCTGACAGGTAGACGGTTACCATGGTTACACAGTTATTATTATTTACTGCATCAGAACGCTGGCCCTGACAGGTAGATGGTTACCATGGTTACACAGTCATTATTATTATTTACTGCATCAGAACGCTGGCCCTGACAGGTAGACGGTTACCATGGTTACACAGTCATTATTATTATTTACTGCATCAGAACGCTGGCCCTGACAGGTAGATGGTTACCATGGTTACACAGTCATTATTATTATTTACTGCATCAGAACGCTGGCCCTGACAGGTAGACGGTTACCATGGTTACACAGTCATTATTATTATTTACTGCATCAGAACGCTGGCCCTGACAGGTAGACGGTTACCATGGTTACACAGTTATTATTATTTACTGCATCAGAACGCTGGCCCTGACAGGAAGACGGTTACCATGGTTACACAGTTATTATTATTTACTGCATCAGAACGCTGGCCCTGACAGGTAGACGGTTACCATGGTTACACAGTTATTATTATTTACTGCATCAGAACGCTGGCCCTGACAGGTAGACGGTTACCATGGTTACACAGTCATTATTATTATTTACTGCATCAGAACGCTGGCCCTGACAGGTAGATGGTTACCATGGTTACACAGTCATTATTATTATTTACTGCATCAGAACGCTGGCCCTGACAGGTAGACGGTTACCATGGTTACACAGTCATTATTATTATTTACTGCATCAGAACGCTGGCCCTGACAGGTAGACGGTTACCATGGTTACACAGTCATTATTATTATTTACTGCATCAGAACGCTGGCCCTGACAGGTAGACGGTTACCATGGTTACACAGTCATTATTATTATTTACTGCATCAGAACGCTGGCCCTGACAGGTAGATGGTTACCATGGTTACACAGTTATTATTATTTACTGCATCAGAACGCTGGCCCTGACAGGTAGACGGTTACCATGGTTACACAGTCATTATTATTATTTACTGCATCAGAACGCTGGCCCTGACAGGTAGACGGTTACCATGGTTACACAGTTATTATTATTTACTGCATCAGAACGCTGGCCCTGACAGGTAGACGGTTACCATGGTTACACAGTTATTATTATTTACTGCATCAGAACGCTGGCCCTGACAGGTAGATGGTTACCATGGTTACACAGTTATTATTATTTACTGCATCAGAACGCTGGCCCTGACAGGTAGACGGTTACCATGGTTACACAGTTATTATTATTTACTGCATCAGAACGCTGGCCCTGACAGGAAGACGGTTACCATGGTTACACAGTTATTATTATTTACTGCATCAGAACGCTGGCCCTGACAGGTAGACGGTTACCATGGTTACACAGTTATTATTATTTACTGCATCAGAACGCTGGCCCTGACAGGAAGACGGTTACCATGGTTACACAGTCATTATTATTTACTGCATCAGAACGCTGGCCCTGACAGGTAGACGGTTACCATGGTTACACAGTTATTATTATTTACTGCATCAGAACACTGGCCCTGACAGGAAGACGGTTACCATGGTTACACAGTTATTATTATTTACTGCATCAGAACGCTGGCCCTGACAGGAAGACGGTTACCATGGTTACACAGTCATTATTATTTACTGCATCAGAACGCTGGCCCTGACAGGTAGACGGTTACCATGGTTACACAGTCATTATTATTTACTGGATCAGAACGCTGGCCCTGACAGGTAGACGGTTACCATGGTTACACAGTTATTATTATTTACTGCATCAGAACGCTGGCCCTGACAGGTAGACGGTTACCATGGTTACACAGTTATTAGTACTTTTACATTTGTTGCTTTTTACAAATCATTTATTACTGTTGGCTCATCCTTTGTTATTTTTTAGCTAACTATTTATTACCTTTAGAGAACAATTTATGGCTGTGGTTATCAGTTTATTACTTTTAGCACATTACTTATTACATTTACTTATTACATTTCATCACTTTCACTTTTAACTGCTATTACTTTTAGCTAATCATTTGTTAGTGTTAGCCAACTGTTTATCACTTCAAGCTAGCATTTATTATTTTTGCCTATCAATTTATTTATATTTATATTGTAATTATTATATTTTTTAGCTAGCCATTTATGACTTTTAGCTTACGATTTATTACTTTCAGCTAAACATTTATTACTTTTTCTAACCATTTATTACATTTAGCTATGGCTGGACCCGAATATCCCAAATATTCGTTCACTACGGAAATTAATTTTGGTATCCCCCCTCCTGTCGGACGTTACCGGGCGGAACGAATGTTCAGCGTTACTGTCTGCCCTCTGCCGTCGGTCCACATCGGCTCATCTCGTCCTGTGATCACATAAACATATACACACATGTCTATGTAATCATCCTTCCTCCCCGCAGATGAAAATATTCGGAGCTCGTGTCTTCCCTTCGCCTTTAGCCCACTTCAGTTCATCCCGTCGTGTTCGGCTCATCTCGGCTCCTCCATTCGTATTTCTTACCACCACCTGAATGTCCGGGTTGCTGCCGACTCTGACGTCACGCTTCATTTCGTTACATAAACACAAGACAAGATGCTGAAGACCTCCGCTGTTTGGGAATTCTTCAGTTTAACTGAAGACAAAACGAAGGCAAAATTTGGACCCGGGAGACCAGACGAATGGATCCGAATATTCGCCCCCACCCTCCACCCCCACTCCTGTTGGATGTTATGGAGCGGACCGAATATTTGGATATTTGTGTTTAATAGGGCCCGAAAATCTGGAGACCACAAAACAATATTCGGGCCAGCCCTACTTTTAGCTAATTATTTAATCCTCAAACAAGTCATTTCTTACTTTTAGCTATTTCTAATTTTAAGCTAACCATTTCTTACTTTTTTCTAACTGTTCCAAATTGTGATATTTTATCATAACACTTCATTCTAAATGTCTCATTTAAATATTTGCAAAAGAAGAAATCAACCAGATTCTGTAAAAACCAAAGATCAGAGCTCCTCTGTGATCAAACTGTGATAAAAGTTCACTTTTCAGCTCAACTGCAGGATGTTTGGACAGAAACATCAGACTAAAGCTGGAAATAGTTCAATATCTGCAGTAGAAGACGACATTAGTTGCAGAGTTTTAACATCTGAGGAAACATGTTGGTTCCTGGTTTTTATGTTTTACGTTCTAACTGACAGAACACATCTCTCAGTTCTTCGTCATGTTCTTCTGGTTCTTAGAGCTGCAGACCTTCAGACTGAAAACAGAAACTGTCCAGATGTTTCTTCTTCCATTGCTGGTTTAAGTTTGTTTCTCCTGTTTTTAGCTAAGAGTCGCTCCATCTCTCTTCCTCTGGACCTGGAGGCTCAGATCGGTTCCATGCTGTCCAGCTCGGCTCTCAACTCTTTGTCTCGATCGAACCCCAACTACAAATCCTCGTCCCGTTCCTCCCGGCCGACAGCTCCCAGCAACCCCTGGGACTACAAGAACATCATCGAGAAGCTGCAGGTAGAAACACCTCAGAGAGAACCGGAGTACAGAGAATTAACATCTAAACTATCAAACACGTCGACCGGCTGCGTTATTTCTGCCAATACATGATTTAAACCAGGAGAGTCAAACTGATCCTAGTCCAGGTCCCACATCCAGTCTGGTCTCCAGTAAAACCAGTAAAACCAGTAAAACCACAGCATTATAACCTGTTAACAACCACAGGTCCTGATGATTCCTAATGTTCACATTTCAGGAATTATCTTTTTACTAAACATCATGAACAACCTGACATTTATGAAGAAAAATATGTTCAGTTTCATCAACATTCATCCTCAGTTTATCATTTCCACATCACAACTTCCACATCAGAGTGTCTACAAAGGAACACAACATTTAGTCACCTGGACCTGAACCATGGAGGGTTTACTGGAGGATCAACGCCACAAAAATCAGACAAAAAAAGACATAAAAACAACAAAAACAGGACAAGAAAATTACAAAAATGGGAAACAAAATGACAAAAAATGAAGCAAAAAAATATAAAGCGACAAAACAACAGACAAACGACTAAAGCAAGACGCAAAGCAACGGATAAAGCAACACACAAAATGACAAAAATAACAGAAAAACAAACGAGACAAAAAGGAAACAACAAACAAAAAATACAAATGTGAAAAAACTTTAAAAATGTAGAAATCCAGAATTTAAAAAACAAAGAAAAATAGAAATACAGAAACATTTACATAAATCAACTTTTCTTTCTCTATTTAGAGTCTTCAGTCTTTGCTTTAATTCTTTAATTTTTCTTGTTTATTTATGTGTTTATTAATTTCTTCATGTATTTATTTCTGGCAATTTAATTTCTCTGAAAAAAGTATAAATAAATAATTGTATGAAGACAAAAATCAATTAAAAAAATACAGATTTGATGTGAAGAATTTCTGTATTTAGAGTCTTCAGACTGGTTTGTTTCAGGAGTTTTTCTTATTTATTTATGTATTTTTTAGTTTATCTCTACATGTATATATATATTTTTCATAGTTTTGTTTATTACATTTTTTACACAGAAAGGTCAGAGGTTCACAGTATTTGTCAGTGACAGTGTTTACGGCTTTGCATCAATCATACAAAAAACAAACAGAAACAGCAACACTAAAACAGGGTGGTTGGTCTGGTCTTACAGTGGATCGAGGCCATGCTAGTATATATAATACTAATAATAATCCCAAACTTTAATTAAAAAAAAGGTGACATATAATGAGAGGTTAGGTAAACAAGCAGAGGCTTACAGCGGGTTAAAGCAGAATCCTATTCAGGAACAACTGGGAAGACAATCTTTTCTGAGTAAACAAGAAAAGGGCCTCACACGTCTTTACATTTACGTGAGGATCCTCTTAATGTATACCAAATTTTTTCCTGTTTTAAATTATTAAAAATCTCTTTAACCCACATTGTGTGAGAAGGGGGTGATGTTGATTTCCACCTTAAAAGAATGAGGCGTCGAGCCAATAAAGTGGCAAAATCTACAGGTATTTATGTTTTATTAAAATGTTAATTAGTTTATCTCTACATCTATTTATATTTTATTAAAAAGTTTATTAGTTTATCTCTACATGTATGTAGTGGCTATTCAATTCAATTCAATTCAATCCAATTTTATTTATATAGCGTCAATTACAGTCAAATCGTCTCAAGACGCTTTACAGAACCCAAATGCCTGACCCCCAGAGCAAGCCCAAAGGAGACAGTGGCAGGAAAACACCCTTTTAACAGGGAAGAAACCTCGAGCAGAACCCGGCTCTATATAGGGGGGACCCATCTGCCTGCTGGCCGGGGGGGTTGAGAAGGACAGAAGAGGGCAAGGGGGAGGGATGGGAGAAGAGGGAGGGGTGGGAAAGCAAGGAAAACACAACACACATTTGGATACATGCATGACAGGATATGTGACACAGACAAAGTATAAGCTAACATTGAAAACTGACTCATAGTTTACTCTGATGATGTACGGCTCTGACATTAAACATACTCCATATATAGCTAGCAGTAAAATTCAAACAGTATGTAAGTTAGCATAACAGTATAGTGAAGGCGATGCAGAGTTGACTGGTGGAAAAAGGGAGTTGGAAGCAGAGGGCTGGAGGAAGGTCAGCAACAGCATCCCACAGTGCTATTCCTGGCCTATATAGCCACTGTGGTGGCTGTACCCTGGTGTCCTGAACCAACACCCATCCAAAAGAAAATGATTTCCAGAGAAAAAATGGTTTGAGAATGAAAGACTATTTATTATAACAAAAACTTCCTCAAAACTCAGAAACAAAAATGGCGTAGGATGCTGCAGATCAACTAAGATAAACTTTGCTGCCGGCCTTGGATGGGTGGTGTGGTCAAAGGACTGTCCTTCCCTGGTAGGCCACTCTTTCCTGGAAACCTCCTTGGCTTTTATTCCCATCTTGCAGCCACTGGATGGGGACAGCTTACGACACAGAAATTAATAAACAAAAAACAACTACACACGTGGACAAAATTGTTGGTACCCCTCAGTTAAAGAAGGAAAAACCCACAATTCTCACTGAAATCACTTGAAACTCACAAAAGTAACAATAAATAAAAATTTATTGAAAATTAAATAATCAAAAACAGCCATTACTTTTGAATTGTTGATTAACATAATTATTTAAAAAAACAAACTAATGAAACAGGCCTGGACAAAAATGATGGTACCTCTATAAAAGATTGAAAACTATTTGACCAGAGTGACATGATTAACTCAGGTGTGTCATTTAATTGACATCACAGGTGTTTCCAAACTCATAATCAGTCAGTCTGCCTATTTAAAGGGAGACAAGTAGTCACCCTGCTGTTTGGTGAAAAGGTGTGTACCACACTGAACATGGACAACAGAAAGCGAAGGAGAGAATTGTCCCAGGACATCCGAAAAAAAATGATAGACAAACATCTTAAAGGTAAAGGCTATAAGAGCATCTCTAAACAGCTTGAAGTTCCTGTGACAACAGTGGCTCATATTATTCAGAAGTTCAAGACCCACGGGACAGTAGCCAACCTCCCTGGACGTGGCCGCAAGAGGAAAATTGATGACAAATTGAAGAGACGGATCGTTGGAATTGTATCCAAAGAGCCCAGAGCAACCTCCAAAGAAATTAAAGGTGAACTCCAAGGCCAAGGTACATCAGTGTCAGATCGCACCATTCGTCGTTGTTTGAGCCAAAGTGGACTTCATGGGAGACGACCAAGGAGGACACCACTGCTGAAAAAACTCATAAAAAAGCGAGACTGGAATTTGCAAAAATGCATGTTGACAAGCCACAAAGCTTCTGGGAGAATGTCCTTTGGACAGATGAGACCAAACTGGAGCTTTTTGGTAAGGCACATCAACTCTATGTTCATAGACTCAAAAACCAAGCATACGAAGAAAAGAACACTGTCCCTACGGTGAAACATGGAGGAGGCTCAGTAATGTTTTGGGGCTGCTTTGCTGCATCTGGCACAGGGTGTCTTGAAAGTGTGCAAGGTACGATGAAATCTGAAGACTATCAAGGCATTCTGGAGAGAAATGTGCTGCCTAGTGTCAGAAAGCTTGGTCTCAGTCGCAGGTCATGGGTCTTCCAACAGGACAACGATCCAAAACACACAGCCAAAAACACCCAAGAATGGCTGAGAGAAAAGCGTTGGACTATTCTAAAGTGGCCTTCTATGAGCCCAGATCTGAATCCCATTGAACATATGTGGAAGGAGCTGAAACATGCCATTTGGAGAAGACACCCATCAAACCTGAGACAACTGGAGCTGTTTGCTCATGAGGAGTGGGCCAAAATACCTGTTGACAGCTGCAGAACGCTCATTGACAAATACAGAAATCGTTTAATTGCAGTGATTGCCTCAAAAGGTTGTGCAACAAAATATTAAGTTATGGGTACCATCATTTTTGTCCAGCCCTATTTCATTAGTTTGTTTTTTAAAATAATTATGTTAATCAACAATTCAAAAGTGATGGCTGATTTTGATTATTTAATTTTCAATAAATTTTTATTTATTGTTACTTTTGTGAGTTTCAAGTGATTTCAGTGAGAATTGTGGGTTTTTCCTTCTTTAACTGAGGGGTACCAACAATTTTGTCCACGTGTGTATCCTGGCTCCTACAATGTATTTATATTTTATTAAAATGTTTATTACTTTATCTCTACACGTATTCATACTTTCTTCAGGACATCATCAACACTCTGGAGGAACGTCTGAAGCCGCTGGTGGACGCCGAGCTGTCGGTTCTGGTGGACGTTCTCCACCAGCCGGAGCTCCTGTTCCTGGAGGGGACAGATGCTCGGCAGCGCTGCGAGTCTGGAGGCTTCATCTCCAAGTAGGTCCAGGTCCAGCAGAATTATTAGCATACAGCTAGACCCAGCAGGACTGAGGCATGATGGGTAATGTGTTCTATTCAGGTTGATCCAACACACCAAAGCTTTGATGTCCTCAGAGGAGAAGCTGTGCATCAAAGTTCTGAGGACGCTGCAGGAGATGCTGATCAGGACGCTGGACTTCGATGACAAGGTCGGTTCATGGATGGAGGGTTCATGGATGGAGGGTTGGCTTCATAGATGGAGGGTTCATGGATGGATGGAGGGTTCATGGATGGAGGATTCATAGATGAAGGGTTCATGGATGGAGGGTTTATGGATGATGGAGGGTTCATGGATGGAGGGTTCATGGATGATGGAGGGTTCATGGATGATAGAGGGTTCATGGATGATAGAGGGTTCATGGATGATGGAGGATTCATGGATGGAGGGTTCATGGATGGAGGGTTGGGTTCATGAATGGAGGGTTCATGGATGGATGGTTCAGGGATGGTTGGATTCATGGATGGATGGTTCATAGATGGAGGGTTGGGTTCATGAATGGAGGGTTCATGGATGGATGGATGGTTGGATTCATGGATTGATGGTTCATGGATGGAGGGTTCATGGATGGAGGGTTCATGGATGGATGGAGGGTTGGGTTCATGGATGGAGGGTTCATGGATGGATGGAGGGTTGGGTTCATGGATGGAGGGTTGGGTTCACAGCTGTCAGGGGTTTTCTGTCTCTCAGCAGGAACTTCACATCTTTTTCTGGTTGTTTTGCGTTTCTTTGTGTCTGTAGTCGTTTTCAGGCGTCACACGTCTGTTCTTACTCATCTTTAACAATTTTGTTTAACTTGTTTGTTGTCTGTGCATTGTTTTTTCATCTATTTGTCGTTGTGTTTTCAGTCTGTCTTTGGTTGTTTGTCATCTTTTAGATCTGTTTTTACTTGTTTTACTTTATTGAAGATAGAAGTAAAAGAACCATGAACACACTGAAAACGAGTAGAAAGATCTGAAAGAACAAACACGAGTAGAAACTGAAACCAGACATGGAACCTTGGGAAAACTAAATCAATGAGAGACTCAAAACAAGATGGAAAATAGATGGAAAACAACAGTAAAGACACTTAACACAGGTTTAAAAAAATGTAAAAGAACAACACACAACCAAAACCAGACTTGAAACACAACGACAGACAGATGTGAAAACTTATAGAGATGGAATCAGAGACTCAAAAATAGATGGAAAACAGCCACAATTACACTAAAAACAACATCAGATAGATGTAAAGACTCCAAACAAGTGAAAAACCACTGAGAAAAATGAATAAAAACAGACATGTGACACCTGATAAACACCTGTGTTGTCTTCAGGATCCTGTAAAATGACGGATCTTTAAGAGATTTTCTGTTGGTTCCTTTCAGGGAATCTCACTGAGGAAGATTCTACTGCAGAACTACCTGTTTCCAAACAAGAAGAACAACCCCAAGAACGACCTGGCTGAACTGGGAGCTGCAGGTAAACAAAGCCTTTTATCAGGTAAGGGTTGATTTGGTAAAATGTCTGATGAAGAACTTAAAGCTCAGCAGCACAGGAACTAAACTAGCTCAGAAATCACCACAAAGAGATTAAAAAACACTAAAGAGACACAAAACCAACAAGGAGAGGAGAAATGACCTTAAAGAGGTTAGTGTGAAAGTCTGAATGTGTGACAACATGAGAACATGAGAACAGAAGAACATGAGAACATGAGAACATGGTATCTGATGGTCCGTTGTTGTTTTTGTCGTAAGGTGGGGAACAGGAACGTGATTGGACGGCGGTGGCGGCGATTCAGTGCCGTCTGGACCGAGAAGGAGGAACAAAGCTGTTCACTGATCTGGTGATGAGCACCAAGAATGACAAGATCTTCCAGGAAAGCATCCAGCTGGCCATCTGTCTGCTGGAGGGAGGCAACACCGAGATCCAGGTAACTCACAGACCAAGACAGGAAGAGGTTTAACTCTGCTCTGTAGCTGATCTGAACATTCAAACCAGAAACCAAATAAACACGAAGAAACGTTCATAAATCCAGAACCTTCCTGAGAGTCAGGACATTTCTCAGTTTATTAAGTTTTACCATCAGGAGGCGCTAATGGCTAATTCTGCTACATAAAGGCACCTAAAATACCTTGAAGTGTTTCAGGATTTGGTTTATATTTGGTTTATGTTTGGTTTATATTTGGTTTCAGACCCAATTAAGGACCGTTAAGACCTGTTTGCAGACTGGTTGTAGACCTGGTTTTAGCTTTAGACTGGTTGTAGACCTGGTTTGAGTCTAGTCTAGACCCGGTTTTAGGCTGTTTTGGACTCCATTTTGATCTTAGGCTGATATTTAACTTAGGTTGTCCTCAGTGTTGGACTTGGATGAAGACTTTTTTCAGGCTAGTGCGTAGACTCTGTAGAACGTGTTCTAATGGGAACTTGCTTCAGTCCTTCTGTGGATCCAGAGTGTCTCAGACTGAGACCAGAACTCTGTTACTCCACAACTCCTGCTCTACATGGACTGTATTGATGTATGAACAGAACCTCTGTTCTCCTCCAGAATTCCTTCTACAAACTGATGATGGGCGATAACAAGTCAGAGAAGTTCTTCAAAGTTCTCCATGACCGGATGAAAGAAGCTCAGACCGACATTAAAGCTACAGTTTCTGTGAATGTTGGAGAGATGACGCACAAAGCCAACGAGAAGGAGCTGGATAATGGTACTAAAGTCCTGTTAGAACCCAACGTTAAACCAGAACAGTCATCAGGCTCCACTGTTCTCTGGGTTCCAGTGTATATTGTCAGAAAAATCATTAGTCACATTAAAATAATGTTTTACAGGAGGCTCTACAACGCTGGTACTTCCTGGTTCAGGAGGTCACCCCTTATTGGTCCAGGGTCAGTCCATCGCCCCGGTAACCGGCGCCTCCGCCCTGCCGACTCAGCCAGTCGTAGAGCAGAGAGAAGTGGAGACGGAGATGGGACCAGCAGTGATCATCATGAAGCCCATTCTGAGGTTCCTGCAGCTGCTCTGTGAGAACCACAACCACGACCTGCAGGTAACTAGCTAAGTAGCTAAACAACTAGCTAACTAACTAACTAGCTAGCTAGCTAAACAACCAGCTAACTAACTAACTAAGCATGTAGGTAGCTAACTAACTAACTACCCATCTCTCCTTACATCTGCAGAACTTCCTACGCTGTCAGAACAATAAGACCAACTACAACCTGGTCTGTGAGACGCTCCAGTTCCTGGACATCATGTGTGGTTCCACCACTGGAGGTCTGGGTCTGCTGGGCCTCTACATCAACGAGTCCAACGTTCACCTCATCACCCAGACCCTGGAGACCCTCACTGAGTACTGCCAAGGGCCCTGCCAGGAGAACCAGGTAGAACCACACACAGAGGAGAACCAGGTAGAACCACACACAGAGGAGAACCAGGTAGAACCACAAACACGGAGGAGAACCAGGTAGAACCACAAACACAGAGGAGAACCAGGTAGAACCACACACGGAGGAGAACCAGGTAGAACCACAAACACGGAGGAGAACCAGGTAGAACCACACAGAGGAGAACCAGGTAGAACCACGCACATGGAGGAGAACTAGATAGAACCACACATGGAGGAGAACCAGGTAGAACCACACACGGAGGAGAACCAGGTAGAACCACACACGGAGGAGAACCAGGTAGAACCACACACACAGAGGAGAAGAAAAACTGAAATTCTGTTCAAAACCAGCTTAGACTGGTTTAGGATCTTCTCAGATCTGGTTTTATACTGGTTTGTTATTTGGTTCTGGACAGTTTAAGCCCTGGGTTTGGACTGGTTCTATGTTTGCTTTACACTCTTTATGGACTGGTTTTAGAATATGTTGGACAGTGTTGGAACAGTAGTCCAACTGGTTCTAGTTCACGCCAGTTTAGTATTTGGTACCAACTCTACAGAAATTCTGTGATCCTCAGCAGATCCAGATTGTTTAGTACCTACAGTATCTCCATGTTCTTCACAACCTGTAGAACCACAGGAACAGAACCACCACATGTTCATGACTGACCCTAGCAGCTGGTTTCTTCTTGGTTGGGTGTTTGTGGTGCATGGTCTCTAACCTGAATGTTTTCTGGGTTTCTTCCAGACGTGCATCGTGACCCACGAGTCCAACGGCATCGACATCATCACCGCTCTGATCCTGAACGACATCAGTCCTCTGTGTCGCTACCAGATGGAGATGGTTCTGCAGCTGAAGGTACCTGGATCACGACCAGAAGAACGTGTCGAAATAAAAGCCATTCAGTGTAAAATCAACCAAATCTGAACAAAGATCTCCCAACACCACCTCAGAACATCTGGTTCTTCATCTTCAGTAACTTTATTAATGATCAGAGTTCTACCTTCAGACTGGGAATATTTCCAGAGTTCCAGGTCCTTGCAGTCCATAGAGGAGAACATCTCCTGGAGAAAGTTCTAGAGTAGACCTACCGACAACTGTCCAGTTGTCGGTAGGTCTACTCTAGAACTTTCTCCAGTTGTTGGTAGGTCTGCTCTAGACCTTTCTCCAGTTGTCGGTAGGTCTACTCTAGAACTTTCTCCAGTTGTCGGTAGGTCTGCTCTAGACCTTTCTCCAGTTGTCGGTAGGTCTACTCTAGAACTTTCTCCAGTTGTCAGTAGGTCTACTCTAGAACTTTCTCAAGTTGTTGGTAGGTCTACTCCAGAACTTTCTCCAGTTGTCGGTAGGTCTACTCTAGAACTTTCTCAAGTTGTCGGTAGGTCTGCTCTAGACCTTTCTCCAGTTGTCGGTAGGTCTACTCTAGAACTTTCTTCAGTTGTCGGTAGGTCTGCTCTAGACCTTTCTCCAGTTGTCGGTAGGTCTACTCTAGAACTTTCTCCAGTTGTCAGTAGGTCTACTCTAGAACTTTCTCAAGTTGTTGGTAGGTCTACTCCAGAACTTTCTCCAGTTGTCGGTAGATCTACTCTAGAACTTTCTTCAGTTGTTGGTAGGTCTACTCTAGAACTTTCTCCAGTTGTCAGTAGGTCTACTCTAGAACTTTCTTCAGTTGTTGGTAGGTCTACTCTCGAACTTTCTCCAGGGGATGCTCTCCTTTCCTGCTTCCAGTCTTTAGGTTTAGTCTCACTTAGAACATTCCAGGTCCTTAAAGTCCATAGAGATGGGTCCAGATTTATCACTTTTTAATGGACTTTTCCCATCATTTCTGAGTGTGAAGCTGAGATGTTTCCTCACTGAATCTCTGGTCAAGTATTCTGAATGTGGGTTCAGTCCAGATGTTCACGCTGCTGTCTTCTCCCTGGTTGACAGGACAACGCCTCCAAGCTGCTGCTGGCCCTGATGGAGAGTCGCCACGACAGCGAGAACGCCGAGCGAATCCTGTTCAACCTGCGGCCGCGAGAGCTGGTGAGACTCTGAGGAGGAAACAGGGGGGTGGTGGAGGAGGTGGAGGTGATCTGACTGTTCTGTCTGCAGGTGGAAGTGATCAAGAAGGCCTACCAGCAGGAGAGCGAGTGTGAAGATGCAGAGGTGTCTCCACGGGAGGTCGGACACAACATCTACATCCTGGCTCAGCAGGTGATCCAGCGCTGGCCTCTCATTGGCTGCAGGGAGGAGCCCATGGTGTTCTCTGATTGGTGTTTCCAGGATCAACAGCTGTAAACAAAGTGTTTATTTGTTTATTTTCAGCTGGCGAGACACAACAAAGTGCTGCAGAACCTTCTGAAGCCCACCAAGAAGAGCAAAGAAGGAGAAGAGGGCATCTCCTCCATGGTAACCCTTCATCCATCCATCATCCATCCATCCATCATCCATCCATCAGTTCAATTCAATTCAATTCAATTCAATTCAATTCAATTCAATTTTATTTATATAGCATCAATTACAGTCAAATCGTCTCAAGACGCTTTACAGAACCCATAAGCCTGACCCCCAGAGCAGCCCAAAGGCGACAGTGGCAAGGAAAAACACCCTTTTAACAGGGAAGAAACCTCGAGCAGAACCCGGCTCTATATAGGGGGGACCCATCTGCCTGCTGGCTGGGGGGGTTGAGAGGGACAGAGGAGGGCAAGGGGAGGGATGGGAGAAGAGGGAGGGGTGGGAAAGCAAGGAAAACACAACACACATTTGGATACATGTATGACAGGATATGTGACACAGACAAAGTATAAGCTAACATTGAAAACTGACTCATAGTTTACTCTGATGATGTACGGCTCTGACATTAAACATACTCCATATATAGCTAGCAGTAAAATTCAAACAGTATGTAAGTTAGCATAACAGTATAGTGAAGGCGATGCAGAGTTGACTGGTGGAAAAGGGGAGCTGGAAGCAGAGGGCTGGAGGAAGGTCAGCAGCAGCATCCCACAGTGGACATGATGGAGACTGGACCAGCTGGTGGAACATCAACCACAGATCTGAAGCATCCAGCTCTGGGACCAGGGACACTCGGAGAAATAGCACAGGGGGAAACAGAGTGAATGTACTGCAATAACGGTATACATATTAAATGTAAAGGTAGATAGAGAAGGGCTCAGTGCGTCAAGAAAAGTCCCCCAGCAGCCTAGGCCTATAGCAGCATGACTAGAGGCAGAACGAAGGGACGTCCAAGAGGGAGTCAGCTGTGCAAATGAAGACACAAGCCGAACCCCTGTGGGTCACCCAGTCAGCCCCAACTATAAGATTTGTCAAAAAGGAACGTTTTAAGCCTGGTCTTAAAAATAGAGAGGGTATCTGCCTCCAGAACCCAAACTGGGAGCAGGTTCCACAGGAGAGGCGCCTGATAACTGAAGGCTCTGCCTCCCATTCTACTTTTAGAAATTCTAGGAACAACAAGTAAGCCTGCAGTTTGAGAGCGAAGAGTTCTACTAGGATAATATGGTACTATCAGATCTTTAAGATATGATGGAGATTGGTTATTAAGAGCTTTATATGTCAGAAGAAGGATTTTAAATTCTATTCTGGATTTAACAGGAAGCCAGTGAAGAGAAGCAAGTATAGGGGAAATATGATCTCTTTTGCTAACTCCTGTCAGTACTCTCGCAGCAGCGTTTTGGATCAACTGTAGATGTTTAAGAGAGCTATTTGGACAACCCGATAATAAGGAATTACAATAGTCAAGCCTGGAAGTAACAAAAGCATGAACTAATTTTTCTGCATCACTCTGACACAGAATGTTCCTGATTTTTACAATATTACGCAGGTGAAAAAAGGAAGTCCTACAGACTTGCTTTATGTGTGAGTTAAAGGACATGTCCTGGTCAAAGATAACTCCAAGATTCCTCACAGTAGTACTGGAGGCCAATGTGATGCCATCCAGAGTAACTATTTGCTTTGAAAGCGAGTTTCTAAGATGTTTGGGGCCAAATACAATGACTTCAGTTTTGTCTGAATTTAATTCAATTCAATTCAATTTTATTTATATAGCGTCAATTACAGTCAACTCGTCTCAAGACGCTTTACAGAACCCATATGCCTGACCCCCAGAGCAAGCCCAAAGGCGACAGTGGCAAGGAAAAACACCCTTTTAACAGGGAAGAAACCTGGAGCAGAACCTGGCTCTATATAGGGGGGACCCATCTGCCTGCTGGCCGGGCGGGTTGAGAAGGACAGAAGAGGGCAAGGGGGAGGGATGGGAGAAGAGGGAGGGGTGGGAAAGCAAGGAAAACACAACACACATTTGGATACATGCATGACAGGATATGTGACACAGACAAAGTATAAGCTAACATTGAAAACTGACTCATAGTTTACTCTGATGATGTACGGCTCTGACATTAAACATACTCCATATATAGCTAGCAGTAAAATTCAAACAGTATGTAAGTTAGCATAACAGTATAGTGAAGGCAATGCAGAGTTGACTGGTGGAAAAAGGGAGCTGGAAGCAGAGGGCTGGAGGAAGGTCAGCAGCAGCATCCCACAGTGGACATGGTGGAGACTGGACCAGCTGGTGGAACATCAACCGCAGATCTGACGCATCCAGCTCTGGGACCAGGGACACTCGGAGAAATAGCACAGGGGGAAACAGAGTGAATGTACTGCAATAACGGTATACATATTAAATGTAAAGGTAGATAGAGAAGGGCTCAGTGCGTCAAGAAAAGTCCCCCAGCAGCCTAGGCCTATGGGGATGGCTAGTAACTACGTCATCGTGTCCAAAAACGTCACTTCCGTGTCCTACCAAACCAACGATATAATGGTGCTGTGTTGTGTCCTGTGTTGCAACAATAGAAATGATGTAAATAAAACGATATCTTTCAACCACTTTCCTCTGGACGAAAAGGAGAAGAGAAGATGGCTGACACTGATAAGGTAAGTCGGATTTCTAATCTTAGAAAATACATTTAGCGCCGGGAGCTAACGTGCGCTAGCTAGTATTAGCCGCTTGAATCATGTTATCTTTTTGTGTTATGAGGAGTGTTTGGGCCACATTACAAAAGAAACTAAAAGTGGTCGAGATTAAAGTCTCTGATAATAAGTTTATACTTTTAATTTATAAGAATAAAGTCTGCCGAGGGAGACTTTTGTCCCAGTTTTGGGGACTTGGACTTGCTTGACCAATCTGCCCAAAATACTCGACTTGACTAGGATATGGGTCTATGTGACTTGGATTTAATTGAGTCCAATACTTGGACTGACTTGCTAAAAATGTTTGACTAAGATTGTTTTAACTGTTATGGATTCATGATTAGTGTAAAGAGATGCGTAGTTATTTACATATGCAAATTAGCCATGTGCTCCCGGCAGAAGTTAGCGCTCGAGTGTGCTGCTGGGAATCTTTAGAGTATACTTTTCAAATCTAACATAACAACTCTAACAAAGCCAAGTAAACGACATTTAACCTCACACAGATGATAAAGCTAGCTTTATTTCTGACATCCTGTGTTTGTTAGCTTACACTACTTAGCTACTCACCTCAACACTGTACGTTTTCCTTTTCATTGACGCCTGCACTTTCCCTTTAAAACCACCTGCCAGCACACTAACTCTTACAACTCTGTTTGAGTTGTAAGAGTTAAGACCTCGCTTTACCGACTTCGGAAAATCCGCAAAATAAGATGTCACAGTGAAAAAGGTGACCGGTTCTTTCGCTACTGCCATTGTGTTTTCATTCGATACGCCGCGGCTTGGACACGGAAGTGGTCCATGACGTCACACTAGCCATCCCCATAGCAGCATGACTAGAGGCAGATTTAGCAGTAGGAAGTTAAAAGTCATCCAGGTTTTAATGTCCTTAAGACAATCTTGCAGTCTAGCTAACTGATCAGTTTCATCTGGCTTCATAGATAAATACAATTGTGTGTCATCTGCATAACAATGGAAGTTAATACAATGCTTCCTAATAATATTGCCTAAAGGAAGCATGTATAATGTGAAAAGTATCGGTCCTAAGACAGAACCCTGAGGAACTCCATGATTAACTTTCGTATGCTCAGAAGAGTTATTGTTGACATGCACAAACTGGAACCTATCTGATAAGTAGGATTTAAACCAGTCCAGTGCTGTCCCTTTAATGCCAATTGAATGTTCTAGACGCTGTAATAAAATGTTGTGGTCGATTGTGTCAAACGCTGCACTAAGATCTAACAAAACAAGTATAGAGACTAGTCCATTATCTGATGCTATGAGAAGGTCATTAGTAACTTTCACCAGAGCTGTTTCTGTGCTATGATGCACTCTGAAGCCTGACTGAAACATTTCAAACAAATTATTCCTTTGTAAGTGTTCACATAATTGATTTGCAACTGTTCTTTCCAGAATTTTAGAGAGAAATGGTAGGTTGGATATCGGTCTATAGTTAGCTAACACATCTGGATCTAAAGTGGGCTTTTTAAGCAAAGGTTTGATGACAGCAACCTTAAAAGCCTGTGGTACATAGCCTGTTACTAGAGAGAGATTAATCAGATCTAACATTGAAGAATTAATTAAAGGTAAAATCTCCTTGAAGAGTCTAGTTGGGATAGGATCTAAAAGACATGTTGATGGTTTGGATGTAGAAACTGTTGAAATTAGTTCAGAGAGACATATAGGAGTGAAGAATTCTAAAGATTCATCAGGTCTAACAGCCAATTCAAAAGCATCTGTGACATTTGTAGGAAGGGCCAGATTAATTTTATCTCTAATCAGAACTATTTTATGTGTAAAGAAGCTCATGAAGTCGTTACTGGTTAAAGCTAAAGGAATACAAGGTTCAACAGAGCTCTGACTCTTTGTCAGCCTGGCTACAGTGCTAAAGAGAAACCTAGGGTTGTTCTTGTTCTCATCTATTAAAGATGAATAATAAGTTGTCCTGGCATTACGAAGAGCTTTTTTATAGATTACTAGACTATTTTTCCAAGCCACATACACTTCCTCTGAATTAGTGGAATACCACTTTCTTTCCAGCTTTCGGGATGCCTGCTTTAAAGTCCACAGCTGGAATTATACCAAGGAGCAAGTCTTCTCTGAGATATAACTTTCTTTTTTACAGGTGCAACACTATCAAGAGTTGTACGCAGTGAGGCTGAAGCATTATTAACATAATAATCCACTTCTGTGGGGGTAAAATTATAATATTTGCCTTCTGATTATCAGTAAATGTTGCTGAAGTAAACAGTGAGGGTATTATTTCCTTAAATTTAGATACTGAATTGTCAGACAAACACCTACTGTAATGATATTTGTTCTCAGCTGCTAAACAATCCTTTACTTTAAATTGAAATGTTATCATAAAATGGTCAGAAAGAAGAGGGTTCTGGGGAAATACTGTTAACTCTTCAATTTCTATGCCATAAGTCAGGACAAGGTCAAGAGTGTGATTAAAACTATGAGTTGGTTTATTTACATGTTGAGTCTAATAATGAATTAAAAGCTGTTGTAAGGCTGTCGCTGTCTACGTCAACATGAATGTTAAAGTCACCCACAATAATAACTTTGTCTGAACTGAGCACTAATTCAGATAAAAAGTCTGAGAATTGAGATAAAAACTCAGAATAAGGAGCAGGAGGACGATATATAACAACAAATAAAACTGGTTTCTGAGCTTTCAAATTTGGATGAGAGAGACTAAGAGTGAGATTTTCAGATGAGCTGTATATCCATCATCCATCCATCCATCATCCATCCATACATCCATACATCATGCATCCATACATCCATCATCCATCCATACATTCATCCATCATCCATCATCATCCATCCAGCATCCATCCATCCATCCATCATCCATCCATCTATCATCCTTCCATGTATCATCCATCCATCTGGTTTTATTCTCTGACTGACTGTTCTTGATTCTTCAGCTGAACCTGAACAACCGTCCGTTGTCCCAGATGTTGAAGTCTTCAGCTCCAGCTGCTGTGGTGGAACAGGATCCTCTGGAGTTCTACGACCAGCTCACCTCCCAGATAGAGGTCCAGAACCTGCTCACGTTACTATCATTCTTATTGTCTGCTACCTGATAGAAAAAGAAAACTGTGATAGTTCTTATTTTTCTATGATTGACCTTCAACAGAAGTCTGTCATCTAAGGTTTCTAGGAGTTTTTATTTCTATTTTATTTAAAGACACAGTTTGTTGTCCTGCAGCTCCACATGTTCTCCTCAAACTGAGTAGGAACCAGACAGAAACACTGGAAAGGAAAATTTGGTTGCCAAAAGAAATGTCAGTTGTTGGGCTGTGCAGTTAATGGAATAGTAATCACAGTTTTAACTTAACATGTTCTCTCTGAGTGCAGATCGTCCGTGAGGACCGCAGCATGGAGCAGATCGTGTTTCCGGTTCATCCCATCTGTGAGTTTCTGACTGAAGAGTCCAAGTTCAGAGTCTTCAACACCACCGAGCAGGACGAGCAGGGATCCAAGGTGACCCACTTCTTCGAGCAGACGTCCTTCCTCCACGGGGAGATGGAGTGGCAGAAGAAGCTGAGGAGTGAGTACTCAGATGTTTGGAGGTCCAGGTTCATGGCTCAGGTACTTACTGGTCTGTGTGTGCAGGTATGCCGCTGCTCTACTGGTTCTCCAGGAGGATGACTCTGTGGGGAACCATCTCCTTCAACCTGGCCGTCTTCATCAACCTCATCATCGCCTTCTTCTACCCCTACGACTCCGGACAAGGTACAGTACCGTCAATGATCCGACGCTAACTGAATGTTATCTGCAAACACTGGTTGACGTTTTTCACCATTTTCTGATATTTTACTCACCAGACGATTGATTGATTGATTGATTGATTGATTGATTGATTGATTGATTGATTGATTGGACATCCTGACTACTGATGCTGGCGTTGCTTAAATGTTCTGCTACTCTGTCGGTGTCACTTCTCTTTGTATCGGTAAACTTTAAATTTTGTTTTTATTGTATATTTATTGCTCTCAGCCTAAGTCGTCTGATTCTCCAGTGTGTCTCTGTTTGTTGGCCTTCACAACCACATTGACTGTGTCTTGTTAGAACATCCAAATGTGTTCAGCTGTTTGTACTGATTAAATCCAGCCACAGAAAAGTTTTCCAGGTCTAATGTTGAGTTTCTCCAGCAGGAGCAATCGACGACTCGCTGCTGCTGATGCTGTTCTGGATCCTCACCGGACTGTCTGTCTTGGCGTTGTTCTCACAGCGTTACGGCCTCCAGCCGCTCACCCTGGCCCTCATCCTCAGGTCCATCTACCACCTGGGCATCGGCAACACCCTCATCCTGCTGGGATCGCTCAACGTAAGGAACTCTGCGTCACCCAGCTGAGCTTTACCGTTAGGTTCAGATTCCACCAGCCTGACTATCTGCTGCTCTTTTCCAGCTCATCAATAAGGTGGTGTTCGTCGTGAGTTTTGTGGGGAACAACGGGACTTTCATCATGGGCTACAAGGCCATGGTGATGGACGTGGAGTTCCTCTACCACCTGGCGTATGTCCTCACCTCCACGCTGGGACTCTTCGTCCACGAGCTCTTCTACAGCATCCTGGTAAACACACATCTTCACCAATGTCTGTCCTGCTTCTTTTTCAGGGTCAGTTCATGCTTTCTGCACAGACCAACACGTGGTTCTGTTTGTTCTATAGTCGGTGTGAGTTGGAACCGTCGCATTAACCTTCAGACAGAGAGAAATGGTTGGTTGGATATAGGTCTGTACTGAGCTGAAACATCTGGATCTAGAGTGGGCTTTTTAAGTAAAGGTTTGAATCCAGCAAACCTTCAAAGCCTGTGGTACATAGAGAGGATTAATCAGATCTAACACTGAAAAACTGATTAAAGGTCAATCCTCCTTGAACAGTCTAGTTGGGATAGGATCTGAAAGACAAATCCGAGTTCCTCCAAAGTCCTGCAGTCTCCAACTCCTGAAAGTATCTGACCTTCAGTCTTTGTTCTGGGTACAGCTGTTTGACCTGATCTACCGGGAGGAGACTCTGTTCAACGTGATAAAGAGCGTGACTCGTAACGGCCGGTCCATCCTGCTGACGGCGCTGCTCGCCCTCATCCTCGTCTACCTCTTCTCCATCGTGGGCTTCCTGTGCCTGAAGGAGGACTTCATCATGGAGGTCGACCCGCTGCCACAGATCACTGCAGGTACCAGACAAACCCAACGACCTTAGCTAGCTAACATAGCTTTAGCGTTGGGGATGACTCTGACTCCCCAGACCTGTTCTCCAGATGTTCCACAGAGCGAAGCCTCTCAGGATTTCCTGGAGTCGTGTTCTGCAGATGGAGTGAGCTGCACCGTGGAGGCCGAGGCCATCACCGCCACCGAAGAGGACGGTAAGGAGAGGCGTGATTGGTTCATCCATTCACTGAATTTAAATGTTTAACACAGATGTTAACTGTGAAATCTGTCCAAGTAAACCGTCCTTAGAGACACTTCACCCAGTAGACCAGGCTTCATCCAGTTAGCCTGACTTATTGTTGGATTATTTCAGCTCCCTAAGACGAGTTCATCAAATAAACTAAAATCTCAAACATTTGAACTTGAATCAATCAGAAATACGCTATTGATGAAATTAGCTTAACTGCGTGAACTTAAAAGGGCTTTTATAGAATCACTTTAGCGCTCACTGATATTTTTGTTTTTGAAGCTGGAAAACTTCGACAAACGGTTTCAAGATTTTAAAAAGATGACAAAAACGAGACACAAAACAACAAAAATGAGACGAAACGCCAAAAACGAGACGAAACACCAAAAACAAACATGAAATGAGCAAAAAAAAGACAAAAACAAGACACAAATCAGCAAAAACAGACAGAAACAAGACACAAATGTCAAAAACAAGACACAAATGACAAAAGCGAGACACAAAACGACAAAAACGAGACGCAAAACGACAAAAATGAGATGCAAAATGACAAAAACAAGACACAAAACAACTAAAGCGAGACATAAAATGAGCAATGAAAAGACAAAAATGGGACAAATTGATTAAAAAAATGTGACCTTGTGGACACAAAATGACCACAAAGGAACAGAACAGGAGGTAAAATGAACTTAGGGAGTTTGTAAATAGTTTTAAATCTACAGGAAGTACAGGAAGACAAACTACAGAAAGCAGAAAAAACTGTCCCAAAGAGACAAGAAACTGCAAAAATGAGCAACAACTGCTGACAGTGTTTCTGTTCCAGATGAAGCAAACTCAGAGCGAGCCTGCGACACTCTCTTAATGTGCATCGTCACCGTATTAAATCACGGATTGAGGAACGGAGGAGGAGTCGGCGACGTTCTCCGGAAACCGTCCAAGAACGTAGGAGGCTCAACTCCAGCTGAAATGCTGCCATCATCAGGTAAGGAGTAGCATCAGCAGAGAGATAACTACCTTCTGTTCCTGCTCCAGGAGCCGCTGTTTCCTGCCCGGGTGGTCTATGACCTGCTCTTCTACTTCATCGTCATCATCATCGTCCTCAACCTCATCTTTGGAGTCATCATTGACACGTTCGCTGACCTGAGGAGCGAGAAGCAGAAGAAGGAGGAGGTCCTGAAGACGACGTGCTTCATCTGTGGTGAGAAAGGATCCATTGTCAGACTTTTAAGAATCACTTCACTTTGATGGTTTTGTTCTTAAAGCTGGAAAACTTTGACAAACGGTTTTGACAAAATGACAGAAGAAAGATACAAGATGACAAAATCAAGACCGAAATTGACAAAACAAGACGCAAAATCGAAAAAAACGAGACAAAAAACGACAGAAATGAGACCCGAAATGACAAAAACAGGACACAAAAACAAAACACAAAAAGAAGACAAAATCGAAAAAAACAAGATATTAAATGACAAAAACGAGACAAAAAATGACAGAAATGAGACACAAAATGGCAAAAACGAGACACAAGATGACAAAAGTAAGACACAAAATGACAAAAACGAGATACAAAATGATGAAAACAAGACAGAAAATGACAAAAACGAAACACAAAATGACAAAAATAAGACGCAAATCTACAAAACCAAGACATAAAATGACAAAAACGAGATATTATATGACAAAAACAACACACAAAGTGATGAAAACGAGACAGAAAACGACAAAAACGAGACAAAATGACAACAATAAGACACAAAAGGACAAAAAAGAAGACAAAACAACAAAAACAGAACAGATGAATCCCTGACCAGCCTACTCCGTCCATCGTCTTACTGTTTGTTTCGCTTCAGGTCTGGAGAGAGATAAGTTTGACAATAAGACGGTGTCGTTTGAGGAGCACATCAAGCTGGAGCACAACATCTGGAACTACCTGTACTTCATCGTTCTGGTGCGTGAGAAGAACAAGACGGACTACACGGGACCAGAGAGCTACGTGGCTCACATGATCAAGGTAGGAACCTGCAGAAGAACCAGAAAACACGGCTGTGATACGACCACCAACGGCTTCTTCTGTTTCAGGACAACAACCTGGACTGGTTTCCACGGATGCAGGCGATGTCACTGGTGGTAACCGACGGCGACGGGGAGCAGAACGAGATGAGGATGTTGCAGGACAAACTGGCATCGACCATGAAGGTGGTGACGACTCTGACCACCCAGCTGACAGAGCTGAAGGAACAGGTGAGAAGTTTATACGCTTCAGTGTGAAGAACTCTGGAACCAAAAGTTCTGGACAGATAAAGAATTCCTCATCATGTGTTGCTAGATTTCCAAACATCTACAGGATGAGGAGATGGTAGAAGCTTCAGCAGAAACCAACTGGATGTTCTGGAAGGCGTGAAACATCTTCAAGAGCCTCCAGTTGGTTTCTCCTGAAGCTCCAAGCAAAAAGAAAATAATGAGACGCAAGACGACAAAAACGAGACTCAAGACGACAAAAACCAGACTCAAGACGACAAAAACAAGACGCAAGAAGAAAATAATGAGACACAAGACGACAAAAACGAGACTCAAGACGACAAAAACGAGACCCAAGACGACAAAAGAGACTCAAGAAGAAAATAATGAGACGCAAGACGACAAAAACGAGACTCAAGACGACAAAAACGAGACGCAAGAAGAAAATAATGAGACGCAAGACGACAAAAACGAGACTCAAGAAGAAAATAATGAGACGCAAGACGACAAAAACGAGACTCAAGACGACAAAAACGAGACGCAAGAAGAAAATAATGAGACGCAAGACGACAAAAACGAGACTCAAGAAGAAAATAATGAGACGCAAGACGACAAAAACGAGACTCAAGACGACAAAAACGAGACGCAAGAAGAAAATAATGAGACGCAAGACGACAAAAACGAGACTCAAGAAGAAAATAATGAGACGCAAGACGACAAAAACGAGACTCAAGACGACAAAAACCAGACTTAGGACGACAAAAACCAGACTCAAGACGACAAAAACAAGACGCAAGAAGAAAATAATGAGACGCAAGACGACAAAAACGAGACTCAAGACGACAAAAACAAGACGCAAGAAGAAAATAATGAGACACAAGACGACAAAAACGAGACTCAAGACGACAAAAATAAGACGCAAGACGACAAAAGAGACTCAAGAAGAAAATAATGAGACGCAAGACGACAAAAATGAGACTCAAGACGACAAAAACCAGACTTAGGACGACAAAAACCAGACTCAAGACGACAAAAACAAGACGCAAGAAGAAAATAATGAGACGCAAGACGACAAAAACGAGACTCAAGACGGCAAAAACAAGACCCAAGACGACAAAAGAGACTCAAGAAGAAAATAATGAGACGCAAGACGACAAAAATGAGACTCAAGACGACAAAAACCAGACTTAGGACGACAAAAACCAGACTCAAGACGACAAAAACAAGACGCAAGAAGAAAATAATGAGACACAAGACGACAAAAACGAGACTCAAGACGACAAAAACGAGACCCAAGACGACAAAAGAGACTCAAGAAGAAAATAATGAGACGCAAGACGACAAAAACGAGACTCAAGACGACAAAAACGAGACGCAAGAAGAAAATAATGAGACGCAAGACGACAAAAACGAGACTCAAGAAGAAAATAATGAGACGCAAGACGACAAAAACCAGACTTAGGACGACAAAAACCAGACTCAAGACGACAAAAACAATACGCAAGAAGAAAATAATGAGACGCAAGACGACAAAAACGAGACTCAAGACGACAAAAACAAGACGCAAGAAGAAAATAATGAGACACAAGACGACAAAAACGAGACTCAAGACGACAAAAACAAGACCCAAGACGACAAAAACCAGACTCAAGAAGAAAATAATGAGACGCAAGACGACAAAAACGAGACTCAAGACGAAAAATGAGACACAAAAGGACAAAAACAAGACACAAAATTGACAAAAAGGAGACAAAATGATAAAAATGTGATTTTGTGGACACAAAATGAGCACAAAGGAACAGAAAGGAGGTAAAATGATCTTCCTGAGTTTGTAGATGCTGTAAATATGTAAACAGTTTTATGTACAAGGAGACAAAACTGTCCCAAAGAGACAAGAAACTACAAAAATGACTAACAGGACTACAAAAATAAGACACTATTGAGTGAAAAAGTGTTCCATGGACACACTAAATGACCAAAACAGGACAGGACTGGCTGTAAGGACGTAAATAACTGTTGCTAAACCTGAAATCCACCTGTTGAGAGAAGAGCTACTTTCAGGTGTTCTCTGGATGTTAAGATGAACAGTTCCTTCAGGTGTTCTCTGGTTCTGTTTCTAGATGACGGAACAGAGGAAGAGGAGGCAGAGGATGGGCTTCGTGGACGTTCAGGCCGGAGCTACTGGAGCTCTGCCTCCCAGTGCCGCCGGAGGAAACCACCAGATCTACAAGACCTGACCCAACATCTGCAGACCATCCAACTGGACTGATGGACCAGAGGAACACTAGAACACAGCTGTTTGAGGAACATCAGCACTTAGAACCTGAAACTTCAGCCACGTTTCAGAAGTTTAGACCAAGTTTACCCACTATCTGCTCTCAGTTTAATCTGGAATCCTTCATGAACTTCTAACACTAGCCCTGCTCTGGATGTTTTTTTAATACGTTTAAACTTTAATAAGTTCTCCTTTAACAAACACAGAACCAGGATTAGTGGCATCAGCTGAGGACTCAGCACGATTCATTACCATGTGTCTACAAAAATTAGACACAACAAAAATGAGACAAAACGACAAAAACGAGTGATAAAATGACAAAAATTAGTCACAAAACAACAATTAGACACAAAATGACAAAAAATAGATGTGGACCAACAAAAATGACACACAATAACAAAAAATAGACACAAAACAAAAAAAACAAGACAAAATGATATAAAACATGATTAGTGGTATCAGCTGATGAGAACTCAGAAAGTTTGACTAAATGAGGCTAACGCTAACGTTCCTCCCATCTGCTCCACAGTCCAAAGGAATTACAGAACAATCGTCTAATTTCACTCATTTTTAGTTGATAATCTGCTGTTCATTCCAAGTTTCTTTCTGTTAAAAGGAGTTATTTCTGATTTTAGGGGTTCAGCTCTGATGGGTTCTGTGAGGCGTCTTGATTGGAGCTGAAGAAATAAAACTGAACTGAACTGAAAGTCAAAGAGCTTCAGGCTTCAGTTAGACATTGAAACCAGCTGTAGATGAGGCATCTGGCCAGCAGGGGGCGCTGCAGGATGGAACCAATGTGGAGGTTCATGATTCCAGAAGCTTCTCATCAGATTCTGCAGCAACAAATAGTCATTTCTTAATAATTTTCTGGAAAACAAGCATAAAAAAACAGAGTTACTGATCCCAAAAATTAACTAATTAGATGTACATTGTTTAATTTGTGGTTTTATAAAAACCGAAGCGACTTTAAAAACATCTGGAGCTGAACGATTCTAAAGTTCCTCTGACTAGAATTCAGTTTGACCTTCAGATAAACTAAATGTGTAAAAATGATTAAAACTGTAAATAGGAGCAGAAGTCTTCCAGCTGTTTGAACCAGTCGTGTTTTTATTAAAAATCTGGAGAACCCATAGTTTGTAGGAGCTCTGTGTTCTTGTTGTGTTTATTTGTGATCTATTTAAAGAACCAGAACATTCTGTGTGTTTTAACCAACGAGTCCCTTCACTGGATCATCGCCTGTTCATAGAAAATAAGATGTGGTTCAGTGAGGAACAGACGGAGAACGTCCAGAAGGAGGAAGACGTTTCCTCACCTGGTGATGTTTGTAAAGCTGCAATGGTTTAAGGTTTATTTAATGCATACATTTGGATTTAAGGTTCAATATTAGACGTTAGACTGCATAACTAAAACTGGTGTTTCTTTAATGTGCTCACATAGTTTGGATGATTTCATAAAATGTAGAATTAACGTTTGCAAAGATGTTTGCCAGCGAAAAGCAGAAGAGAAATCTGAAACGCAGCAGCAGGAATGTTCTGGAAGAAGATGAATGAGATGGAAATAATATTTAATAAAACAGAAAAAAACTTTGGTTGACGGAGTCTGTTTTCATTTACGTATGAACAATTGATGTCATTAAACAGACGTTTAAAGCGACAAACTGACGTTTTAGAGACGGTTTAGACGACATAGTAAACGATGATGGTTTTTGCAACATTGGACTTCATACTGAACCATGAAGTTTTTTTTTCACGTTGCAGACGACATATTAAACTATGACGTTTTAGAGACGCTTTGGACAACATACTAAATTATAACTTTTTTGCGAAGTTTTGGATAACACTAAATTATGTCGTTTTTTGCGAAGTTTCGGACGACACACTAAACTGATGTTTTCTTGCGACGGTTTAGATGACAGACTAAACTATGATGTTTTCTTGCGACGGTTTAGACAACATACTAAACTATGATGTTTTAGAGATGTTTTGGACATATGGCATGTTTTTACAACATGTTGAAAAAAGGGCATTTTTTTGACAAAATTCATGATGATTTTTTTTGCAAAGAAAACTGCTCTATAGTGTTTTTCACGGCCTACTTTACATTATTTTATCATATGGCATGTTTTTACGACATGTTAAAAAAATAAACTGTTTTTTTCACGTTTTTGGACGACACACTAAACTATGATGTTTTTTGCAATGTTTTGGACTTAATACTGAACTATGATGTTTTGTTGACGTTTCGGACGACATACCAAACTATGACATTTCTTGCGAAGTTTTGGATGACATACTATTGGCATTTTTTTTGGCATACTATACTATGGTGTTTTTTTGGATAAAATTCATGACGATGTTTTTTTCAAAGAAAACTGCTCTATAGTGTTTTTCACGGCCTACTTTACATTATTTCATATGGCATGTTTTTATGACATGTTGAAAGAATGGCATTTTTTTTCCGACATACTATACTAGCCGCAAGGGGACACAAGCCAGTGTCTTATTGTGCCGGTCCCAAGCCCGGATAAATACAGAGGGTTGTGTCAGGAAGGGCATCCGACGTAAAACTTTGGCCAAATCAAACATGCGAATCAAATGTATGACTTACATACCGGATCGGTTGAGGCCCGGGTTAACAACGACCGCCATCGGTGCTATCGACCTACAGGGTGCCGGTGGAAAATGGACTACTGTTGGTCAAAGAAGGAGGGGAGGAAGGTGTGTTCGTAGGAAGAGAGAGAAGAGGAACACCAAGAGTCTAGGACTGAGAGTAGGGACTTTGATTGTTGGAACTATGACAGGAAAAGGTAGAGAGCTGGTTGACATGATGCAGAGGAGGAAGGTGGACATACTGTGTGTCCAGGAGAGCAGGTGGAAAGGTAGTAAAGCTAGAAGTTTAGGAGCAGGGTTCAAGTTGTTCTATCATGGTGTGGATAGGAAGAGAAACGGAGTAGGAGTTATCTTGAAGGAGGAGTTTGTTAGGAATGTCCTGGAGGTAAAAAGAGTGTCAGATCGAGTGATGAGCCTGAAGCTAGAAACCGAAGGTGTGATGTTCAATGTTGTTAGTGGGTATGCTCCACAGGTAGGATGTGAGCTGGAGGAGAAGGAGAAATTCTGGTTGGACCTTGATGAAGTGATGCAGAGCATCCCTAGAAGTGAGAGAGTTGTCATTGGTGCAGACTTCAATGGACATGTTGGTGCAGGAAACAGAGATGATGAGGAGGTCATGGGCAGGTTTGGTATCCAGGAGAGGAACGCAGAAGGACAGATGGTGGTTGACTTTGCAAAAAGGATGGAAATGGCTGGAATGAATACTTTCTTCCAGAAGAGGCAGGAACATAGGGTGACCTATCAGAGTGGAGGTAGGAGCACACAGGTAGACTACATCTTGTGTAGACGGTGTAATCTGAAGGAGATCAGTGACTGCAAAGTAGTGGTAGGTGAGAGTGTAGCCAGACAGCATAGGATGGTGGTGTGTAGGATGACCCTGGTGGTGAAGAAGATGAAGAGGGCAAAGGCAGAGCAGAGGACCAAATGGTGGAAGCTGAAAAAGGAAGAGTGTTGTATGACTTTCAGGAAAGAGTTGAGACAGGCTTTGGATGGTCAGGAGGTGCTTCCAGATGACTGGACAACTACAGCAAATGTGATCAGGGAGACAGGTCGGAGAGTACTTGGTGTGTCATCTGGAAGGAAAGGAGATAAGGAGACTTGGTGGTGGAATGAGGAGGTGCAAGAGTGGATCCAGAGAAAGAGGTTAGCTAAGAAGAAGTGGGACACTGAGAGGACTGAAGAGAGTAGACAGGAGTACAGGGAGATGCAGCGTAAGGTGAAAGTAGAGGTGGCAAAGGCCAAACAAGGGGCTTACGATGACTTGTATGCTAGGTTGGACAGTAAGGAGGGAGAGACTGACCTGTACAGGTTGGCAAGGCAGAGAGACAGAGATGGGAAGGACGTGCAGCAGGTTAGGGTGATAAAGGATAAGGATGGAAGTGTGTTGACAGGTGCCAATAGTGTGATGGGAAGATGGAAAGAGTACTTTGAAGAGTTGATGAACGAGGAAAATGAGAGAGAACGAAGAGTAGAAGAGGTGACTGTTGTGGACCAGGAAGTAGCAAAGATTAGTAAGGATGAAGTGAGGAGGGCATGGAAGAGGATGAAGAGTGGAAAGGCACTTGGTCCTGATGATATACCTGTGGAGGTATGGAAGTGTCTCAGAGAGGTAGCAGTAGAGTTTCTGACTGGGTTGTTCAACAGGATCTTAGATAGTGAGAAGATGTCCGAGGAATGGAGGAGAAGTGTGCTGGTGCCCATCTTTAAGAACAAGGGAGATGTGCAGAGTTGTGGCAACTACAGAGGAATAAAGCTGATGAGCCACACGATGAAGCTATGGGAAAGAGTAGTTGAAGCTAGACTAAGGGCAGAGGTGAACATCTGTGAGCAGCAGTATGGTTTCATGCCAAGAAAGAGTACAACAGATGCAATATTTGCTTTGAGGATGTTGACAGAGAAGTACAGAGAAGGTCAGAAGGAGCTGCATTGTGTCTTTGTAGATCTGGAGAAAGCTTCTGACAGGGTGCCCAGAGAGGAACTGTGGTTTTGTATGAGGAAGTCTGGAGTGGCAGAGAAGTATATTAGAGTGGTGCAGGACATGTATGAGGACTGTAAGACAGTGGTGAGGTGTGCTGTAGGAGTAACAGAGGAGTTCAAGGTGGAGGTGGGAGTACATCGGGGATCAGCTCTGAGCCCCTTCTTGTTTGCTATGGTGATGGACAGGATGACAGACGAGGTTAGACAGGAGTCTCCATGGACTATGATGTTTGCAGATGACATTGTGATCTGCAGTGAGAGCAGGGAACAGGTGGAGGAGAAGCTAGAGGCGTGGAGGTTTGCCCTGGAAAGGAGAGGAATGAAGGTTAGCCGCAGCAAGACGGAGTATCTGTGTGTGAATGAGAGGGACCCAAGTGGAAGAGTGAGGTTACAGGGAGAAGAGATCAAGAAGGTGGAGGATTTTAAGTACTTAGGGTCAACAGTCCAGAGCAATGGAGAGTGTGGAAAAGAGGTGAAGAAGCGTGTACAGGCAGGCTGGAACGGCTGGAGAAAAGTGTGATGTGTGATAGAAGAGTTTCAGCTAAAATGAAAGGAAAGGTTTACAAAACTGTGGTGAGACCAGCCATGTTGTTTGGTCTGGAGACAGTGTCCCTGAGGAAAAGACAGGAGGCAGAGCTGGAGGTAGCAGAACTGAAGATGCTGAGGTTCTCTTTGGGAGTGACCAGGATGGATAGGATCAGGAATGAGTCCATCAGAGGGACAGCACATGTTAGAGGCTTTGGAGATAAAGTCAGAGAGGCCAGACTGAGATGGTTCAGACATGTCCAGAGGAGAGAGAGTGAATATATTGGTAGAAGGATGCTGAGTTTCCCACTGCCAGGCAGGAGGCCTAGAGGAAGACCAAAGAGGAGGTTTATGGATGTGGTTAAAGAGGACATTCAATTCAATTCAATTCAATTTTATTTATATAGCGTCAATTACAGTCAAATCGTCTCAAGACGCTTTACAGAACCCATATGCCTGACCCCCAGAGCAAGCCCAAAGGCGACAGTGGCAAGGAAAAACACCCTTTTAACAGGGAAGAAACCTCGAGCAGAACCCGGCTCTAAATAGGGGGGACCCATCTGCCTGCTGGCCGGGCGGGTTGAGAAGGACAGAAGAGGGCAAGGGGGAGGGATGGGAGAAGAGGGAGGGGTGAGAAAGCAAGGAAAACACAACACACATTTGAATACATGCATGACAGGATATGTGACACAGACAAAGTATAAGCTAACATTGAAAACTGACTCATAGTTTACTCTTATGATGTACGGCTCTGACATTAAACATACTCCTTATATAGCTAGCAGTAAAATTCAAACAGTATGTAAGTTAGCATAACAGTATATTGAAGGCGATGCAGAGTTGACTCGTGGAAAAAGGGAATTGGAAGCAGAGGGCTGGTGGAAGGTCAGTAGCAGCATCCCACAGTGGACATGGTGGAGACTGGACCAGCTGGTGGAACATCGACCGCAGATCTGAAGCATCCAGCTCTGGGACCAGGGACACTCGGAGAAATAGCACAGGGGGAAACAGAGTGAATGTACTGCAATAACGGTATACATATTAAATGTAAAGGTAGATAGAGAAGGGCTCAGTGCGTCAAGAAAGTCCCCCAGCAGCCTAGGCCTATAGCAGCATGACTAGGGGCAGAACGAAGGGACGTCCAAGAAGGAGTCAGCTGTACAATGAAGTCACAAGCCGAACCTCTGTGGGTCACCCAGTCAGCCCCAACTATAAGATTTGTCAAAAAGGAACGCTTTAAGCCTGGTCTTAAAAATAGAGAGGGTGTCTGCCTCCCGAACCCAAACTGGGAGCAGGTTCCACAGGAGAGGCGCCTGATAACTGAAGGCTCTGCCTCCCATTCTACTTTTAGAAATTCTAGGAACAACAAGTAAGCCTGCAGTTTGAGAGCGAAGAGTTCTACTAGGATAATAAGGTACTATCAGATCTTTAAGATATGATGGAGATTGGTTATTAAGAGCTTTATATGTCAGAAGAAGGATTTTAAATTCTATTCTGGATTTAACAGGAAGCCAGTGAAGAGAAGCAAGTATAGGGGAAATATGATCTCTTTTGCTAACTCCTGTCAGTACTCTCGCAGCAGCGTTTTGGATCAACTGTAGATGTTTGAGAGAGCTATTTGGACAACCCGATAATAAGGAATTGCAATAGTCAAGCCTGGAAGTAACAAAAGCATGAACTAATTTTTCTGCATCACTCTGAGACAGAATGTTCCTGATTTTTACAATATTACGCAGGTGAAAAAAGGAAGTCCTACAGACTTGCTTTATGTGTGAGTTAAAGGACATGTCCTGGTCAAAAATAACTCCAAGATTCCTCACAGTAGTACTGGAGGCCAATGTGATGCCATCCAGAGTAACTATTTGCTTTGAAAGCGAGTTTCTAAGATGTTTGGGGCCAAATACAATGACTTCAGTTTTGTCTGAATTTAGCAGTAGGAAGTTAAAAGTCATCCAGGTTTTAATGTCCTTAAGACAATCTTGCAGTCTAGCTAACTGATCAGTTTCATCTGGCTTCATAGATAAATACAATTGTGTGTCATCTGCATAACAATGGAAGTTAATACAATGCTTCCTAATAATATTACCTAAAGGAAGCATGTATAATGTGAAAAGTATCGGTCCTAAGACAGAACCCTGAGGAACTCCGTGATTAACTTTAGTCTGCTCAGAAGAGTTATTGTTGACATGCACAAACTGGAACCTATCTGATAAGTAGGATTTAAACCAATCCAGTGCTGTCCCTTTAATGCCAATTGAATGTTCTAGACGCTGTAATAAAATTTTGTGGTCGATTGTGTCAAACGCTGCACTAAGATCTAACAAAACAAGTATAGAGACTAGTCCATTATCTGATGCTATGAGAAGGTCATTAGTAACTTTCACTAGAGCTGTTTCTGTGCTATGATGCACTCTGAAGCCTGACTGAAACATTTCAAACAAATTATTCCTTTGTAGGTGTTCACACAATTGATTTGCAACTGTTCTTTCCAGAATTTTAGAGAGAAATGGTAGGTTGGATATCGGTCTATAGTTAGCTAACACATCTGGATCTAAAGTGGGCTTTTTAAGCAAAGGTTTGATGACAGCAACCTTAAAAGCCTGTGGTACATAGCCTGTTACTAGAGAGAGATTAATCAGATCTAACATTGAAGAATTAATTAAAGGTAAAATCTCCTTGAAGAGTCTAGTTGGGATAGGATCTAAAAGACATGTTGATGGTTTGGATGTAGAAACTGTTGAAATTAGTTCAGAGAGACATATAGGAGTGAAGAATTCTAAAGATTCATCAGGTCTAACAGCCAATTCAAAAGCATCTGTGACATTTGTAGGAAGGGCCAGATTAATTTTATCTCTAATCAGAACTATTTTATGTGTAAAGAAGCTCATGAAGTCGTTACTGGTTAAAGCTAAAGGAATACAAGGTTCAACAGAGCTCTGACTCTTTGTCAGCCTGGCTACAGTGCTAAAGAGAAACCTAGGGTTGTTCTTGTTCTCATCTATTAAAGATGAATAATAAGTTGTCCTGGCATTATGAAGAGCTTTTTTATAGATTACTAGACTATTTTTCCAAGCCACATACACTACCTCTGAATTAGTGGAATACCACTTTCTTTCCAGCTTTCGGGATGCCTGCTTTAAAGTCCGCAGCTGGGAATTATACCAAGGAGCAAGTCTTCTCTGAGATATAACTTTCTTTTTTACAGGTGCAACACTATCAAGAGTTGTACGCAGTGAGGCTGAAGCATTATTAACATAATAATCCACTTCTGTGGGGGTAAAATAATAATATTTGCCTTCTGATTTATCAGTAAATGTTGCTGAAGTAAACAGTGAGGGTATTATTTCCTTAAATTTAGATACTGAATTGTCAGACAAACACCTACTGTAATGATATTTGTTCTCAGCTGCTAAACAATCCTTTACTTTAAATTGAAATGTTATCATAAAATGGTCAGAAAGAAGAGGGTTCTGGGGAAATACTGTTAACTCTTCAATTTCTAAGCCATAAGTCAGGACAAGGTCAAGAGTGTGATTAAAACTATGAGTTGGTTTAT
Organism: Acanthochromis polyacanthus; assembly: GCF_021347895.1. Classification (NCBI taxonomy): domain Eukaryota; kingdom Metazoa; phylum Chordata; class Actinopteri; family Pomacentridae; genus Acanthochromis; species Acanthochromis polyacanthus. The sequence continues at coordinate 4,783,715 of NC_067118.1, forward strand.
TTACATGTTGAGAAAACCCAATTGAGTCTAATAATGAATTAAAAGCTGTTGTAAGGCTGTCGCTGTCTACGTCAACATGAATGTTAAAGTCACCCACAATAATAACTTTGTCTGAACTGAGCACTAATTCAGATAAAAAGTCTGAGAATTGAGATAAAAACTCAGAATAAGGAGCAGGAGGACGATATATAACAACAAATAAAACTGGTTTCTGAGCTTTCAAATTTGGATGAGAGAGACTAAGAGTGAGATTTTCAAATGAGCTGTAATCAGGTTTAGGCCTCTGGTTCAATTTTAAACTAGAATGGTAGATTGCTGCTACTCCTCCTCCTCGGCCTGTGATTCGAGGAATATGACAGTTAATATGACTAGGGGAGTTGATTCGTTTAGGCTAACAAATTCTTCCTGCTGCAACCAGGTTTCAGTCAAACAGAACAAATCAATCTGGTGATCAGTTATCAACTCATTTACTAGCAGAGATTTAGACAAGAGAGATCTAATATTTAACAGACCACATTTAATTTTCCTGTCTCTTTGCTCTGTTGAAATAGAGGTATTAATTTTTATTAAATTTTTGTGGTTACTATTTCTTTTGTATATTTTTGATTTGATTAATTTATTGAATTTTGGTGGTCGGGGGACAGACACAGTCTCAATAAAATTAACTGAATTAACTGAATTACTGGAGGGTGACAGCTGTGAGGAAACTGCAGAGAGGTGTGTAAGACTACAGCTCTGCATCCTGGTCTTAACTCTGGGTTGTCATGCTTTAGGAGTACTAATAAAATCAGCCATATTCCTAGAAATGAGAGCTGCACCAGCCAAAGTGGGATGGATGCCGTCTCTCCTAATCAGACCAGGTTTTCCCCAAAAAGAGCTCCAATTATCAATAAAGCCCACGTCGTTTGATGGACACCACATAGACAACCAGCGGCGAAACGACGACATGCGGCTAAACATGTCATCGCTGGTCAGATCAGGCAAGGGTCCAGAGAAAACTACGGAGTCCGACATGGTTTTGGCGAAAGTACACACCGATGCCACGCTAATTTTGGTGACCTCCGATTGGCGTAACCGGGTGTCGTTACCGCCGACGTGAATAACAATCTTACTATATTTACGATTATCTTTAGCCAGCAGTTTCAAATTTGCTTCTATGTCGCCCGCTCTGGCCCCTGGGAGGCATTTAACTATGGTCGCTGGTGTCGCTAGCTTCACGTTTCTGACTATGGAGCTGCCAATGATCAGAGTTGGTTTCTCAGCGGGTGTGTCGCTGAGCGGGGAAAACGATTAGAAACATGAAGCGGTTTGTGGTGAGCCGGGACAGCAGGCTTGAGTTTAGGACTGTTTTTCCTACGAACTGTCACCCATCCACCCGGCTGTTCGGGCGCTGCTAAGGGACGGCTAACAGATGCTACACAAGCTAAGCTATTGCGGTCCGCACCGGCTAAGGGGGCCTGGCTAGCTGCTAGCGGGTTATTTTCCATGGTGCGGAGCCGCGATTCCAATTCGGAGAGCCTCGCCTCCAGAACTACAAAAAGGCTGCACTTATTACATATATCGTTATCACTAAAGGAGGCAGAGGAATAACTAAACATGTGGCACACTGAGCAGGAGAAAGAGAGAGAGGGAGAGGAAGAAGCAGAAGCCATGCTAACACCACAACACAGTGCTGGAACAGGAAATGACGCAATACGCTCACCGTAACGTCAGACGTCCAGGGAGATGAAGGTAGTTGGTGTGAGAGAAGAGGATGCAGCAGACAGGGTTAGATGGAGGCAATTGATTCGCTGTGGTGACCCCTGAAGGGAAAAGCTGAAAGGAAAAGAGGAAGACTATACTACAGCGTTTTTTTTGGATAAAATTCATGACGATGTTTTTTTACAAAGAAAACTGCTCTATAGCGTCTTTCGCGCCTACTTTACATCATTTCATCGTATGGCATGTTTTTACCACATGTTGAAAAAATGGCATTTTTTTCGACATAGTTTTGGACAAAATTCATGATTTCTTTTTTCAAAGAAAACTGCCCTATGGTGTTTTTCACGGCCTACTTTACTTTATTTCATCATATGGCATGTTTTTACAACATGTTGAAAAAATCACATTTTTTTTCAACATAGTATATTATGGCGTTTTTTTGGACAAAATTCATGATGGCTTTTTTTCAAACTGCTCTAAAGGGTTTTTCACAGCCTACTTTACATTATTTCATCATATGGCATGTTTTTATGACATGTTGAAAAAATGGCGTTTTTTTTGGACAAAATTCATGATGATTTTTTTTTTTCAAAGAAACCTCCTCTATCGTGTTTTTCAGGGCCTACTTTACTTTATTTCATCATATGACATGTTTTTACAAACGACGTTTTGGACGACATATTAAACTCTGACACTTTTTGCGACATTTCGGACAACATACTAAACTATGACTTTTTAAAGACGTTTTTGACGACATACTGAGCTATGTCATTTATTGCGAAGTTTTGGATGACATACTAAACAATGATGTTTATGAGATATTTTGGCCGACACACTAAACTATAATGTTTTTTGTGACGGTTTAGACGACATACTAAACTGTGACGTTTTTTGACGTTTTAGATGACATTCTAAACTATGATCTTTGTTGACATTTTGGACGACATATTAAACTATAATCTTTATTGGGGCCGCCTGTATTGCTCAACGGGTTAAGCAGGTGAACCACATCTCGGGGCTGATCTCCGACCGCTCTTTGCTGCATGTCTTGCCCCCATTTCCTGTATGTCTCTCACTTCGTCTATCCAATAAAGCCGAAAAAAGGCCATAAAATAATACTTTAAAAAGCTATGATCTTTGTTGACGTTTTGGATGACATACTAAACTATGATGTTTTAGAGATGTTTTGGACGACATGCTAAACTATGATGTTTTTAACTACATCCTGTTCTTTGACATTTTTCCTTCAGTGCAGCAAGTCGTGTTTGTTCTGCTGGTTTATAAATAAAGTTTTTTGATCTCAGCTCCGTCTGGCTGATCTCAATCTGGACATATGGCTGTGACCTATATGCTTGAATCATTGTTCCACGGTGTTCCCAGTAGAACAGGAGATCTCTGTTCTCCATGTTTTAACGTGTGGAGCTTCCAGCAGGATTTGGAAGCTTTAGCATGAAGCCTCAGCGGAATGTAGACCAGAGTCAGAGACCCACCAACCAGCTACTGCTGTTATCACACCTGTGTCGTCTCCGTGTTGCAGCCGTGACACGTCAGACCGGTTCATGTGTGTGTCAGTGACCCAGATACCTGCTGAAGGTCGTTCCTGGAAGGCCGATTTTATCTCCTGATTGGGTCAATAACCTCCAGCTGTTCTTCTCAAACTGACCAGGGAGATGAAGTATCTTTAGCTGCAGAGGCAACAGTGGAAAAAAGAAACCAATGCTACCAATAACGCAACACCTTTGGTCATTTAAATGGAATAAATCCAAAAATGTAATAAGTTGTTGCTTTAATCTCCAAGTATTAAAAAATCCTGCAGACAATAAAGTAATAATACATAAAAGGACCACATTTTCTTTAACAAATGACGGATCATTCCAGAACTGGAGGACATTTTACATCCAACAATCCATATATTTAATCCTAAAACATGCAGTAGTTGTGTAAATGTTCTTTTCTTCAACCAAATAAAAAAAGGAGAAAATAATGTTTGAAACTATTGTTTTTGTCATTGTCTGTTTTGTTTTTGTCGTTTTGTGTCTTTTGTTGTTGTCTGTCTCATTTTGTCATTTTCTTTCTATTTGTGATGTTTTACCTTGTTTTTGTGGTTTTGTTTTTAGCATTTTGTGTCTTGTTTTGTTCTTATATGTCTAATTTTTGTCACTTTTTGTCTCATTTTTGTCATTTTCTTTCTTGTTTTTTTTTTTGCGTCCATCCTCCATCAGTGTTCCTACAGAATGTGTAGATCAAAGCTATGTCCTCTCTTCTATTTTCCATCTTTTCATCCATTGTCAGCCTTGATTGAATGTCTCTCTCTACCTCATATTATCAGGATCAGACTCATTCTTTGGACTGTTTTCCATCAGTGGTCAGCAGTAACAGCTAGCTAAATATCTAGCTTCTACTGCTGAGAAAAAGATCACATTAGCATGGATTAGCAACCCTGTTACTGTGATTAGAGTAGGGTTAGCAAACAACACAGAAAACATGGAATAAAAATGATAACATTGATGTCTGAGCTGAGCCAATCAATACCTATTATTGATCAATATGGAGCAGAAAACTGCAAAAGAGAAGGTTGATTTTTGACATTTTGAAGCTCAGATGTCCAGCAGTTCTAGAAACTAGAATGATCCAGAAGTTATGACATCAATGGAGGCTACAGACGTAAATGTGTGTGTGTGTGTGTGTGTGTGTGTGTGTGTGTGTGTGTGTGTGTGTGTGTGTGTGTGTGTGTGTGTGTGTTCTTCTGACTGACAGTTGGGGATTGAAGGATTGAACTCTGGGTTTCGTGGCGTCTCTGTTGTTCAGCTAAAATTAATTTATAGCTTCGGTCCATTGTTCTGGGATCCACAGTGTGTGTGTGTGTGTGTGTGTGTGTGTGTGTGTGTGTGTGTGTGTGTGTGTGTGTGTGTGTGGTTCATATGTAACAGTATTAACAGGCATTAACTCTGAGCAGCTGCTGTGTTTTAAAGTCTCTCCTGTTATTTGTTTTATAATAAATAACTTATCAGAAATTAAATGAAGCTCAGTGAAGACGAGGAGCTGCTGATGGATAAAAACAAAATAAATAATGAAGAACCAAACATCATGCTGGTTCAGGTGCCTGCTGAACGATGAAACTCTACTAACAGATCCTTGAGGCTGAAGGATCATCAGATAATAAAACAGAAGAACTGAAATGTTTAGAGATAAAACAGGAAACTAAGCTACCTAGCTTCATCAAAGGTTATCATGCTAAGGCTATCATAGCAGCTAAGTTATCTTATTGAGGCTAGCATGAAGCTATGATGCAGCTAACACTATCTTATTCATACTAACATTATCTTGTTCATGCTAACGTTATCTTATTCATGCTAACATGATCTTGTTCATGCTAACGTTATCTTATTCATGCTAACATTATCTTGTTCATGCTAACGTTATCTTATTCATACTAACATTATCTTATTCATGCTAACATTATCTTGTTCATGCTAACCTTATCTTATTCATGCTAACATTATCTTGTTCATGCTAACGTTATCTTATTCATGCTAACATTGTCTTGTTCATGCTAACGTTATCTTATTCATGCTAACATTGTCTTGTTCATGCTAACGTTACCTTATTCATGCTAACATTATCTTGTTCATGCTAACGTTATCTTATTCATGCTAACATTATCTTGTTCATGCTAACGTTATCTTATTCATACTAACATTATCTTATTCATGCTAACATTATCTTATTCATGCTAACCTTATCTTATTCATACTAACATTATCTTGTTCATGCTAACGTTATCTTATTCATGCTAACATTATCTTGTTCATGCTAACGTTATCTTATTCATGCTAACATTGTCTTGTTCATGCTAACGTTATCTTATTCATACTAACATTATCTTATTCATGCTAACATTATCTTGTTCATGCTAACGTTATCTTTTTCATGCTAACGTTATCTTGTTCATGCTAACGTTATCTTTTCATGCTAACGTTATCTTGTTCATGCTAACGTTATCTTATTCATACTAACATTATCTTATTCATGCTAACATTGTCTTGTTCATGCTAACGTTATCTTATTCATGCTAACGTTATCTTGTTCATGCTAACGTTATCTTATTCATGCTAACATTGTCTTGTTCATGCTAACGTTACCTTATTCATGCTAACATTATCTTGTACATGCTAACATCTATTTTTTGCAACGTTATTTTGTTCATGCTTATGTCATCTTATTTTGCAAATGTGATCTTGTTCATGCTAACGCTATCTTGATTATGCTAACGGTATCTTGTTAGAAATAAAGAACAACACGTATGTTCAGATTCCTGCTGAATGATGAAACTCCTGAAAGGACCTGGATGACTGAGAACCTCCACAGAAGTCTGAGGAGACATTAGTCCAGAGTTGAATATCTGAGGAGACACAAAGATGACATGTTTTACAGTTTTTCTACAATAAATGCTGATTGAACTTCTCTCTGATTCGTATCGTTCTGCTCAGATGAGGTTCTTCTGTTTCCGCAGAGCAACAGAACTTCATAATGTTCAGATTGAGATATTCTGAAACCCTGAAATGTTGTGACTCCTTTAGTTCTCCAGCGACTTTTAAAGACAACGTGATGAACCCAGACGCTGCTGTTCAGGGTTTCTTTGTGTTTCTTTTTGTTCCTGGTTTGTGTTCCTGGTTTGTGGACCTGCAGCTCAGAGGATTATTTCAGCTTCACAGTAGCTCCTCCTGGATTAGAGGGACTCTGCTGCACATAGAAGGATAACGAAGGGATGAACGGCGAGTAAAACGAACATAAAACTAAAACTGGCTGATGGAGGAGAAGAACAGTCAGCTGATCTGTGGGTCACTGCCAAGGAAAAAAAACAAACCGACTGTCCTGGTGGATGGAAATAATAGAACCTAGAACCTGCAACAAACATCAGAAAGATGCAGCAAACCTGTGACAAAACTGCAATAACCCCACGACAAAACTGAGAAAAACCTGCAACAAACCTCGGAAAGCTGCAGCAGTGAGGTAGCAGGTCAGAGCTGCAGCAGAGGATGAGATGTTGAGTCCGGCAGTAAAAATAGTTCCATATCTGAGCTGAAAGCTTCAGTTTAATCCATCAGATCCATCATTCATTAAACTGCAGACACAGAAATAAAACCTCCTGTTTTCTCTGAATGAAACTCAATCATTCATTAATGTCAGACCCTGGACGATCACTGAGGCATGATGGGAGATTAACAGCAACATGAGCCTCCATCAGATAAAATTAATAACAGATGACTACAGCTAACATGCTAATTAGAGCCATATCTGCAAAGACACCACCTAGCATAGCATTAGCTAGCAACATAACAAAAAGCCTCATTCAGGACTGGAACATGTGACTATCACAGTTTAGGCTAATGAGAGCAGCTCAGTCCCAATCATTGCTGGATAATGCTAATTGCTAATGCTAACCAATGCTGCTACACTATTTGTTTCTTATTTAAGCCTATCTTCTTAAAGCTTTCATAATCTTGTGCAGCTAACGCTGAGCTAACATTACCTTCTAAGCTAACGCAGTGGCTGCAATATCTAGCTTAATTAAAGGTTATTAGTCTTAAGCTAGCATAGCAGCTAAATTATCTTACTTAGGCTAACATGAACTAATGATTCAGCTAACGATATCTTATTTATGCTAACATTATCTTGTATATGCTAACATTATCTTGTTCATGCTAACATTATCTTGTATATGCTAACATTATCTTTTGATAACTTTATCTTGTTCACGACAGTATTATCTTGTTTTGCTAGCGTTGTCTTGTTCATGTTAACATTCTCTTGTTCATGCTAACATTCTCTTGTTCATCCTAGCATTATCTTGTTTTGCTAACATTATCTTGTTCATGCTAAAATTATCTTGTTTTGCTAGCATTATCTTGTTTTGATAACTTTATCTTGCTCATGGTAGTGTTATCTTGTTTTGCTAATGGTACCTTGTTTATGCTAACATTGTCTTGTTTTGCTAATATTACCTTGTTTATGCTAACACTATTTGTTCATGCTAATGTTATCTTGGTCATGCTAATGTTATCGTGTTCATGCGAACATTATCTTGTTTTGCTACTACTATCTTGTTTTGCTAATATTTTCATGTTTATGCTTATGCTATTTTGTTCATGTTAACATCATCTTGTTTATGCTAGACTATCTTGTTAATGCTAATGTTATCATGTTTTGCTAACATTTCCATGTTCATGCTAATATTATCTTGATCCAAAACAAAGAGTAAAATTAACTATTTGATCAAATAAAATCTAATCTTGTGCTTTTCTTGTCTTTATCGTGCTTCTTTTCCTTTCCTTTGTTCTGTGTTGAAAGCATTTGTTGTTTGTTGGGAACAAAAGCTTCAATCTGCTGGGTTCAGGCCTCAGTCAGGAGGAATTATCAGCACTGATTCAGTTTCCATAGATAGAAGCTCAGAGGGAGGAAACAGAGCTTTAGTTCTGACCACAGCAGGCCTTTTATGACCCTCCATCCTCACCAGCCTGACCAATCAGCTGCAGCCAAACAGGTCACATGGTTGGAGGACTTTCATTGGGAGGTTATAAAGTGGAGTGATGCTCTGAGCATCCCTCAAAAACCTGCAAAGTTAAATCCTCCAGGAGCTTCAGAGCAGAGCGACCTGACACAGTGAGTACAGACCAGGGGCCTCATTTATAAAGCTTGCGTACGCACAAAACAGGGATAGAAAGTTGTGTACGCCACTTTCTACGCAAAGGTTGTGATTTATAAAAACAAACTTGGTGTGAGAATGTGCGCACCGGTGCTCCAACTTTGATGCTTGCTTAAGCACATTTTGGAGACAGAGGGAACGGCAGTGATGGAGGGTGAAGTGGTGAATTGAAACCAGATTGATCTCAAACCTTTATTGTTATCACATATTAGACTTGTAGAGCCGGATAATCATAAACCCTCATTGTTGTAGATGTTCATATAGTGCGTCATTCGGCCGACGACTGTATTTGCAGAACTATGTTCATATATCAAACTTCCATCTTCAAATGATACAGAGCGGTGAGTGGCACTGATTGATTACTAATTTGGAAAAGGCCTGTGACAATCAGTCCAATCGCTGATCAAGTGGATAAATAGCGGGTCACAGCCGTGCGTAATGTGGCACAATGGATGCGCTGGCATTGCTGGAAGATCACGTTAAGAATGGAGAGAGATTTTAGGGATAACGGGGATTTGTCCATGACGATGACTGGCTAATAAGCCGATTCAGATTCCCTAGAGCAGTGCTCTTGGATCTTTGTGCTGAACTGGGCCGTCTTAGACCGACCCCCCCGCCCAAACCACGCCATCCCGGTACAGACACAGGAGCTGACGACTCGGGGGTTTCTGGCTCCTTCCAGCGTTAAGTGGTCGACAGGTCTGTGTTTTATATGAAGAATATATGAGGTTACATTTGTTGTCTAAATCCTATCTGGGTCTGATATACAGTTAAATGATGTCCTTTAGGTCTGGGATATCACAACCATCCCTCAGCGCAATAATGCCAGCTGTTTGGATGACATTATAAACATGACCAGTCAGTACATCAGGTTTCCTTACACTGTGGGTGAACAGGACAACATTAAACAGCTGTAAACTGTAAGGGCTCCGAGTGAAGATGAATTTGTCTATGTGAACCGAAAAAATGTACATTCCATCAGTAGACAAATTATTTGTACCTCGGACATGATCATAACAAATTTAGTGTCAGGGTGGCCTGGGTCAACACATGATTCATTCATCCTGACGCACAGCAGTGAACAGACTGCAGGGGGCGCTGTGTGAAATGTCGTGGATCAGCAGCTTATTTATATACAGATACATTCATGAGTTACTTTGCATTGACCATTCATGGTAAAATGTGGGTGTGTTGTGGGCGGAATGTGAGGTGGATCCACCTGTGCAATCTTCCAGCTGGTGTCTGATTTATAAAGCAATTGCGTGCAGCTGTGCACACACACAGTTTTGTAAATCAGGGGCGAACGGCATACGCCCATTTAAGATTTTCGGCATACGCAAACTTTTAGTATGGATCCTACACAATGTTTTATAAATGAAGCCTCAGAACAATACATTACCCATCAGCCCCAGAGCTCCAGCTGTAGAAGATGTTTCACCATCATCTGTAGATGTTCCTCCATCAGCCGTAGATGTTCCTCCATCAGCCGTAGATGTTTCTCCATCAGCCGTAGATGTTCCTCCATCAGCCGTAGATGTTCCTCCATCAGCCGTAGATGTTCCTCCATCAGCCGTAGATGTTCCTCCATCAGCCGTAGATGTTCCACCATCAGCCGTAGATGTTCCTCCATCAGCCGTAGATGTTCCACCATCAGCCGTAGATGTTTCTCCATCAGCCGTAGATGTTCCACCATCAGCCGTAGATGTTCCACCATCAGCCGTAGATGTTTCTCCATCAGCCGTAGATGTTCCACCATCAGCCGTAGATGTTCCACCATCAGCCGTAGATGTTCCACCATCAGCCGTAGATGTTCCTCCATCAGCCGTAGATGTTCCTCCATCAGCCGTAGATGTTCCACCATCAGCCGTAGATGTTCCTCCATCAGCCGTAGATGTTCCTCCATCAGCCGTAGATGTTCCACCATCAGCCGTAGATGTTCCTCCATCAGCCGTAGATGTTCCTCCATCAGCCGTAGATGTTCCACCATCAGCCGTAGATGTTTCTCCATCAGCCGTAGATGTTCCACCATCAGCCGTAGATGTTCCTCCATCAGCCGTAGATGTTTCTCCATCAGCCGTAGATGTTCCACCATCAGCCGTAGATGTTCCACCATCAGCCGTAGATGTTCCACCATCAGCCGTAGATGTTCCTCCATCAGCCGTAGATGTTCCTCCATCAGCCGTAGATGTTCCACCATCAGCCGTAGATGTTTCTCCATCAGCCGTAGATGTTCCACCATCAGCCGTAGATGTTCCTCCATCAGCCGTAGATGTTCCACCATCAGCCGTAGATGTTCCACCATCAGCCGTAGATGTTTCTCCATCAGCCGTAGATGTTCCACCATCAGCCGTAGATGTTCCACCATCAGCCGTAGATGTTCCTCCATCAGCCGTAGATGTTCCACCATCAGCCGTAGATGTTCCTCCATCAGCCGTAGATGTTCCTCCATCAGCCGTAGATGTTCCACCATCAGCCGTAGATGTTCCTCCATCAGCCGTAGATGTTCCTCCATCAGCCGTAGATGTTCCACCATCAGCCGTAGATGTTCCACCATCAGCCGTAGATGTTCCACCATCAGCCGTAGATGTTCCACCATCAGCCGTAGATGTTTCACCATCATCTGTAGGTAGATGTTCCACCACCAGCCGTAGATGTTCCACCATCCTGAATGGATCTTCACCAACCTGCTCCTCTGTTCTCTGTTTCTGCTGCCTTCACTGATTCATCCAGTACCTTTGGTTTTTCTGTTCAGTCTCTCATCATTTCTTCTTGTTGTTTTGGGTCATATTTGCGGGTTTTTTTTTACCGTTATGTGTCTTGTTTGTGTCATTTTGTATTTTATTTGTGTTATTTTTGTCATTTTTCCGTCACGTTGTCCCATGTTTTTCCATGTTGTGTCATTTTTTGGTCTGGTTTTTGTCATCTTTTGTGTGTTTTAGGTCATTCTGTATCTATTCTTTGTTGTTGTTTTTTGTCATGTTTTGTGTCTCGTTTGCAATTTTGGCCTGATTTTTGTTATTTTGTGTAAAATTCTTATTTTTTTTACAGTGTTCTGTCTCATTCCATGTCTAGTTGTCTTGTTTTCCGTCTTGCTTCTGTCACATTGTTTTGTTTTGTGCAATTTTATGTTGTTTTGTTGGTTTAATTATTGTAATGTGTCTTATTAGGGTCGGTTTGTGTTGTGTTTTTGTTGTTTTATGTCTTGCTCTGTTGTTTTGTGTCATTTTTGTCATTTTTTTGTCTTGATTTTGTCATTTTCTGTCTTGTTTTAAGCTTTTTATGTCTTGTTTTTGTCATTTTGTGTCTTTGTTTTTGTCATTTTCATCATCCAAGAGTGTTCCTACAGAATGTTGGATCAAAGCTATGTCCTCTCTTCTATTTTCCATCTTTTCATTCCATTGTCAGCCTTGACTGAATGTCTCTCTCTACCTCATATTATCAGGATCAGACTCATTCTTTGGACTGTTTTCCATCAGTGGTCAGCAGTAACAGCTAGCTAAATATCTAGCTAAGCTAACATTAGCATGGATTAGCATCCCTGTTACTGGGATCAGAGTAGGTTGTGGGTTTGTTGAGTTGAACCACTTCCACGGTTAAAGGTTCGGTCTGTCTCTGATCACAGCTGTGTGGTTATATTTAGCTGCTGAAAGCTAGAGATCAGTGGAGCTGATGTTGCAGCTGTTGGTTCTCTGAAAGCCGGATAAGAACCGAGCTGCTGGAACATCTCAGCCATGTTCAGCTGCTGAGCTCACCCAGCAGTTTGGTCTGTTTGGCTTTACCTCACTCTAAATAAAGATTTATGGAGCTGTAAAGACGTGAACGATGGTAGAACCATGAAGTCCATGAACCTGCTGAGGTTCTAGGTTCTCCTCAGCAGAAAGAACTGAATGTGTTGTTGAACACTGACTGCACCCAGAATTTTACTTTTATTAACTGGAACTGAAGACAAAGATGTCACAGAGGAACCACTTTTAGTTCCATAAAGAACCTTTAACCAAAAAGTTCTATCAAACATCTCAAAAATGCCTCTAAGAACCATCAAGACGTGGTTCCATCAGGCACTAAACAGCTTTAGAGAACAGTAGTTATTTACGGAGACGTTTCTTCAAAAAATTTCAAAAGAACCTCCAAAGATGCCTAAAAGAACCTTCAAGAAACAGTTCCTTTAATGACAAACGGTGCTCAAAAGAACAATGGGAACAGCAGGTTCTTCAGGGAATCATTCTCCATATGAGTTTGTGGATCCACTGACAAGTTTTAGGGCAAAGAAAAGTCAAATGTAAGAACTTTCAGCATCTCTCGGTTCCTTCCAATAGAACACATTTAATATTCTGGTTCTGGTCAGACAGAACGTCACATTCTAAGATGGCAGTCAGTAGAACATTTCTCTGTTCTGTGGTGTTTTATCGACCAGATGTTTGATCCAGGAAAAAGTAAAGTTCAGCTGCAGCTCTGACGAACCAAAAACCCCAGTAAACCTGAAGAACCTTTAAAGAACCTGATACAGCAGGTGAAGAACCCTCCCCTAAACACAGCGGTTCTTTAGTTGGTGACAAATTCTCCCCAGATGTGGATTCATCCTCCAGTGGAACTCAACAAACCTGAAGGTTTCCTGAAGGTCTGCTGATCTGGATCCAACCTGCAGCTTTACTGAGAACATTGAGTTCTTCTGCAGAGATGCTGTTCAACAAATGAAGGGAAAGAGTAGAACCTAGTTAGAACCTCTGAAGGAACATATTCAGATCAGAACATTTCAGCCCTGCCTGCTACAGCTGTGATGTTCAGTTCTCGTTTTTGAAGACAGAAAATAGAGTTAAAACAATCAGAGATCCTGAGTTTTGAAGACGAGCTCACTGACGGGACATTATCTGAGGTTCACATCCAAACCCTCCAGCAGGTAGAACATTCACGTTAGCTTCAAGAAAAGACCAACAGGACGGTGTTTATCAGAACCACAAACAAAGAATCAAACTGTCAGAGTCAAGGTTTGGTGGCTCCATCAGACAAAACTGTCCCAGAGACACACTGGACCACACAAACGAGACACAACAAGAAAAGTGACAGAATAGAGACAAAAAAACAACAAAAAAGAGACACTAAAGAGACACGTCTCCATCCAGTCAGAGAAGGTTCTCCGTAGAACAGTTAGAACACATCTCCATCCAGTCAGAGAAGTTAAATTCTGAACCTTTAAGTCTCTGGTTCTTCAGATGTCTCGGTTTCTGGACATGAAGGAGTTTGGAGAAGCTGCTCGCTACCTTCGGCTCACCAACCTGGAGCATCTGGCCGCCAAAGCCCAGGCCTTCGATGGTACGTATACTCTGTAGAAGTACTGAGTACTACATAAATACTGCATGATGTGGTACTCTATAGAAGTACTAAGTACTACATAAATACTGCATGATGTGGTACTCTGTAGAAGTACTGAGTACTACATAAATACTGCATGATGTGGTACTCTGTAGAAGTACTGAGTACTACATAAATACTGCATGATGTGGTACTCTGTAGAAGTACTGAGTACTACATAAATACTGCATGATGTCGTTCAGGTACCAAGAGGATCTGGATGCCGGACGACGTTGAGGCGTACACCGAGGTGGAGGTTAGAGAGCTGAACGGAGACAAGACCACTGTGGAGACCAAGGATGGACGGGTTAGTTAACTGGTTAGAGGACAGACGGTTAGTTAAGTAGTTAGAGGATTATTTAGTTAACTAGTTAGAGGTTCAGTTAGTCATTGAACTCATGTTTGCTGACTGAATCGTTTACTTTTGTGTTTGTCCTGTCAGAACACAGTCATGTTCAGGTCAACAGGAAGTCCGGTCGTTGCTATGGGAACCTCCATAGACTGTAGTTTACCTGGAACCAGAACTCTGATGGAGCTGCAGAGGAAGTTTTAGTCACTTCAAAAAGACAATAAAAGATCAGAAATCAGATTTTAAACCCGTTTGCGAGAGGAGCTTTCATTTACTGACTCATTATCTTCACTGGACATTGACTGATGACCTGATGATTGGTTTTCTTACGTCTTTTATAGTCATTTTGTGTCAAATGTTGACTTTTTTGGTCGTATTTTGTCCGTTTTTGTGTGTTCTTTTGGTCGTTTTTAGTCACATGTTGGTCTTTTTGGTTATATTTTGTCTGTTTTTGTGCCTTCTTGTGGTGGTGTTGGTCACATTTTGGTCTTTTTTAGTCACATTTTGGTCTTTGTGATCATATTTTGTCTGTTTTTTGCGTTCTTGTGGTGGTGTTGATCACATTTTGGTTGCTTCAGTTCCTGATAGTGAAAGAAGACGACCTGCAGCCCATGAACCCTCCAAAGTTCGACATGATGGAGGACATGGCGATGCTGACTCACCTGAACGAAGCGTCGGTGCTCTTCAACCTGAGGAGGAGATACAGCATGTGGATGATCTATGTGGGTATCTCCTGGTACTGTTCTTCTCTGCTGATTGGATGCTCTCTAACGGACTCTTCCTCTCCAGACCTACTCCGGTTTGTTCTGCGTGACGGTGAATCCCTACAAATGGCTGCCGGTCTACTCTGCTGAGGTGGTGGCGGCCTACAAGGGGAGGCGTCGCACCGATACGCCGCCTCACATCTACGCCGTGGCCGACAACGCCTACACCGACCTGCTGCAGAGTGAGTCCACCTCAACCTGAGAACATTCTGAAACAGGAAGTGACTGCAGCCAATCAGCATCCAGCAGATAGAAAACATCATTCCACTGGAGGACGACATTCATCAACAGAAAATAAGAAACAGAATCCATTATTACCACAACTCTGAACCTGTTGTTCTTCTTTAACATCCAGAACCAGAACATGTAGTTCTAAAGTCCCAACAGTTAGAACTCAGATGAGTTTCCAGAACAAACTTCAGCTGGTTTATTGCAGTGGTGTAGTCCAGGGTATACGGCGGTATACGGCGTATACCCACTTATTTTTCAGTTAGCATTGCGTATACCCACTTCTAATGCTCCCTGGTGCACATCATTCAGTAATATCTGTGTGCCAGGCAGCCCTCTTTTCCTTAAGGATGATGAAGCCATGAACAACCCTCCTCTGCCTGTAATTGGCTGGTACATGCTACCTTCACTGATTCGATTGGTTAACTTTAGGGATGAGCCAATCAGAGGCAGAGTAGGGCGGGTCATACAGAGGAAAATTTTGCTAACACCTCAGTGGCACTCCAGTTGATTGACAGGTCTGCTTGAAAGATGCGCGGAAATACGAGAAAGTCAGAATAAACACATTTCAAGTGAGTGGTAGTATCGAGCAAACCTACTTTCATGGACGATATAATTCTCAGGTAAGTTTTAAGGTGGTTTCCAAATGAATCATTGTTTTAAACTACTGGCAACATGACTGCACATTTCAAGGAGAGGATATTTTGTCACCAGTGGTTAAAGCTGCAGTCAATTCCAGCCATTTTCAGTACAAAAAAAATCGCTAATATTCTATTTGTAAATAAAAATATGACGAGAAATACAGGGAATATTGGACGCGCATCGCGAGGTGCATTTCCTTGAAAACGACGTATTCGTGGATCATATACCGACTTCAAGACATGTTTTGGACAAAATAGTTTACTGGCTTGTGTCGTCTGGATGTCCAAGGTTGGATTATGGCCGTTTTTTGTGGAATATTTTCATCTGTGTGTAATAATGAACCCGGAAATGTGAGTCGCGCTGTGTGCGTTGAAGCCGTGTATAGAGAACGGATGGATGGATATTCGTTTTTTGTCGGACAAGTGTGTTTATATTATCCGCTGTGGTAATCACATCTGAAAGTGGTTTATACCGGCGGATTCATGAGAATCTAAGCTTTCCATCGGCGTATAGTGTTTGTATAATCGCGTTTGCAGTTTCAGACATTTAGCAAATTGCTTATGTAGATCTCAAAGTGTACCGCGGGCGGGACACTGAAGCGTAACTGAAGCGCAACGGGTTAAACTGAGTGTCGGGCCGAGTCTGACTAACGTTTTGAAAGGCCGACGTTATTCTAACGTAAGTCTGAAGCTAGCTACATTGGGATAATGTGGGAAAACCTCTAGGCTGGTAGTTGATTTTAAAGTAAGTAAAAACACAAGAATGGGGACAGGTAGTTTAAGATTCGACCTAAAACAATATTGAGGTTTTATTCATGATGAAATATGAACAAGGATGCACTGTCAACTTCATATTTGAAGTATTTAATTTAAATAAATGTTCAAAAGTAACTGAAACACCGTGTTTGCCTCATGATAAATACGTGTTACATTAATCCAGTTTGCTTGTGTGACCAGTAATAACTACAAACTGCTCCTAATCAAGTCATGATAATTTTATAATAGTGGGCAAGTAGAAATGACTGAATAAATTGAATAGAGTAGTTTTCTATGTCACTGTTTCTAAAACAGGGCGTTTTTCTGGACTATTTTTTTTTTAAAAAGGTGAAAATTAAGAGTATACCCACTTCTCCAGGGACCACTACACCACTGGTTTATTGGATTTATGGTTGACTGAATCTTGGTTTCATTTCCGTCCACAGATCGAGAGAACCAGTCGATGCTCATCACGTGAGTAAAACCAGCTTTAATAACTCAGATCCTTACCAGCTAATTAGCTAATTAAACCATTCTGAACCACACAAACATGAATCTGAGAAGGAAAAACATCTCAGCTCACTTTTCGCCAAACATCTGATTCTGTTTCTTTGTTTAGATGCAGAAACTGTTCAAAAGCATTTAAACTGTGAAAAACAAACTATGTGCACATTTCTGTGCACAGTTTTAATGAACTGAAGTTAAACAGAATTTAGAACCAAACCAGCAGAGAGTTTTGGTGTTCTTTAAAAATATAACTTTGCAGCCAAACATTTCAGATGAATTTCTGGTTCCAGCTCATAAAACTGTGAATCCCAGAGCAGTTTATAGGAAGAACTCTGAAACTGTCAGTAAATCAGTAAAACATAATAAAACAAGAACAAAAAGGTGGATAATATCAATAACAAAAATCTGATTCATTTCTGATTTTTTTCTCATTTATTTCAGATTTTTTTTAATTTATGGTTTATTTCTGATTTATTTCTGATTCTTTTTATTCATTTCTGGTTTATTTCTGATTTATTTGTGTTTTATTTCTGTTTTTTAATTTATGGTTTATTTCTGATTTATTTATGTCTTTCTGATTTATTTCTGGTTTATTTTTTTTTAATTTAGGGTTCATTTCTGATGTTTTCAATTTATGGTTTCTTTCTGATTTATTTCTAGTGTTTTTGTGATTCATTTCTAATTTAATTCTGATTTAGTAGTGTTTTATTTCTGATTTATTTGTGATTTATTTCTGTATTTTTTCTCTTAGCGGTGAATCTGGAGCAGGGAAAACGGTCAACACTAAGCGAGTGATCCAGTATTTCGCCATCGTCGCAGCTCTGGGAGACACCGTGAAGAAAGGAGTAAATGTGATCTTCATCTCCATGAAGCTGGTGGACCGTGGACCAGATCCTTCAGGTCTCATCAGTGTTTGTTCCTCTTCCTTCAGGGTTCTCTGGAGGATCAGATCATTGAGGCTAATCCAGCCATGGAGGCTTTTGGAAATGCTAAAACCATCCGCAACGACAACTCGTCTCGCTTTGTGAGTCCAGATAAAGTTCATGAAGCGGTAGAGGTGGAAGCTTCCAGTTCTTAAAGAGAATGTTTGTGTTTCAGGGAAAGTTCATCAGGATCCACTTCGGTCCGACGGGGAAACTGGCGTCGGCCGACATCGAAATCTGTGAGTCTGAAGACGTTCAATAATTATTAAATAATCAATCAATGTGTTATTGACGACGTCGAGGTCAGAGGTCAGACGTTACAGTTTGCTTTTATTTTATCAGATCTTCTAGAAAAGTCCAGAGTTGTTTTCCAGCAGCCTGGAGAGAGAAGTTACCACATCTACTACCAGATCCTGTCCAATCACAAGCCAGAGCTGCAAGGTAACCACGCCCACCTCTAGAATCTGTTCAATCACAAGCCAGAGCTGCAAGGTAACCACGCCCACCTCTAGAATCTGTTCAATCACAAGCCAGAGCTGCAAGGTAACCACGCCCACCTCTAGAATCTGTTCAATCACAAGCCATTGTGAGCTACCTGTTGGATAGTCTTAGTATTAGATGTTGAACTTTGTGTACTTTTTGCAACAGCCAATCAGATTCATCAGTCCAACAGAAGACGAGTTTCAGAATAAAAACGACCAAAATACAAAATCTAAAAAATATGTTCTGGTTTGCTGGTTTTGACCTGAAATAAATAAAAATAAAACCAGTTTATTGAAGTCCAGAGAACAAATCCAGAAGATTGTTTACGAAGAAGACAGTCTGCAGCTGGGGGGCGCTATTTCTCTGGATTACAACATGAACCACAGACATCAGACCACCAGGGGCACTGCAGGGGCCACATAGACATTAAATACTGCATTTATTCATCCATCCTCTATACACCACTTTATCCTCACTAGGGTCATGGGGGGTGCTGGAGTCTATCCCAGCTGACTCAGGTGAAGGCAGGGGACACCCTGGACAGGTCACCAGTCTGTCACAGGGCTACGTATACAGACACACAATCACACTCACATTCACACCTACGGACAATTTAGAGTAACCAATTAACCTCAGCATATTTTTGGACTGTGGGAGGAAGCCGGAGTACCCGGAGAAAACCCACGCATGCACAGGGAGAACATGCAAACTCCATGCAGAAAGATCCCAGGCCGGGATTTGAACCGGGGATCTTCTTGCTGCAAAGCCAAAGTGCTAACCACTGCAGCACTGAGCAGCCCCGCATTTATTCATGTGATTATTAATGTCCTGATGTCATCTTTATTTATTCAGAGCTCCTGATTGGCTGTTGTCAAGATCAATCCCCTGATCAATAGTATTGATTATTGATTGATTATCTCCTCCAGACATGCTGCTGGTCACCACCAATCCCTTCGACTACCACTTCTGCTCTCAGGGCGTCACCACGGTGGAGGGGATCAGCGACGGAGACGAACTCAAGCTCACCGATGTAATTAAACCTTTGATCATTAAACAGAGTCTGTTAGCATGTTGGCGTGTAACACGTGTGTTCTGTGCAGCACGCCATGGACACGCTGGGCTTCACGCCTGAGGAGAAGTACGGCTGCTACAAGATCATTGGAGCCATAATGCACTTTGGAAACATGAAGTTCAAGAAGAAGCAGCGAGAAGAGCAGGCCGAGGCCGACGGCACCGAGAGTACGAACACTTTACACTCACTTTTAACGTTGCTGTAAAGTTACTTTAACGTTACTTAAATGTTATCTTAGCAGTTTCTACAGTTTTAACATTATTTTAACACTGTTTTGTTTTCTGTAGATAATTTCCTGTTGAAACGACTGAACAGGAAGAACTTTAGAAAAGTTGTCCTGGACTTGGTTTTATGAAGATTCTGACTTGGTTCTGGTCCTATATGTGACTAGTTCTGGACTAGTTTTTGACGTGTTAAAGGTTTCTAGTACCAGTTCTTAATGCATAGTTTCACATTTGTCCAAACTACCAAGTTTAGTTCTACTTTCGTGACCTGGAAGGAACCTTTTTGTGAGGAACGAACGGTTTCCATTAGTTTTGGATCTTCAGCATCCTTAGTCCCTCCACAGAGGAGGCTAGTTGTTGTTCCAGTAAAATACTGTAGAATCGTAAGAAGGTGAATGTCTAACGTTTAGTATCAGGTTGTCCTTGTCCTCCTCATCTATTAAACTAAGTTCATAGACCTGAGCTGCTGCTGTGTGTCCAGGTGTGGATAAGGCAGCGTACCTGATGGGCATCAGCTCTGCCGACCTGCTCAAAGGCCTCCTGAACCCCCGAGTCAAAGTGGGAAACGAGTTCATAGTTAAAGGACAGACTGTAGAACAGGTAATCCATCGATCAATCAGTCAACGCTACATCACGCTGACAGGGTTCCGTCACAGATCCTCCTGTCTTCAGGTGAACTACGCTGTTGCCGCTCTGGCCAAAGCTACTTATGACCGGATGTTCAAGTGGCTGGTCGGTCGCATCAACCTGTCGTTGTACACAGCGCTGCCTCGCCAATACTTCATCGGAGTCCTCGACATCGCCGGCTTCGAGATCTTTGAGGTAAAAAGGAGACGAATGCATCAACCCTCAAACTCATCCAGAACTAAGACAGATACCAAACATGTACTCAGAAGACAATATTCAACATGAGAGAAGCACCTCCCAGTAACTGCATCGATTCTAAGATGACCTTCAATGAACAACTAAAAACGAATGCTTTAGAACGCTGCTCAGACCCTGAAATAGAACCCACTAACGAGACTCCAGCTGGGATAAAACATAAATGAGTTGGGCTCAGATGGAGTCCAGATGTTTGAACCTGACCAGGACTACCACAGTGGATGCATGGTCCTGACAGTGAAGCATGGAGGAGGTGGTATGATGATATGGGGCTGTGAGGTGAAACAGTTTAGAACTACCTGTTAGCTTCTCTGACCTGCCCATCAATTTATTTGTGGTTAACACAGGCATGTCCAACATGAGGCCTGTGGGCCAAAAGCGGTCCTCCAGAGGGTCCAATCGGCCCTCAAAGTGTAAAAATTCCAAAGACATCAACTGCATTTTGTAAATTAATAAAACTATAAATTTAAAATAATTTCTAGACCATGGCAAGTTGTTTTAGTCATAAAGCAAAATACTAGATTGTCCATTGTTCTTTTGTGTCTCATTTTGTAATATTTTGTCTTGTTTTTTTTTGTTTGTTTTTTGTCTTTTTTTTATCTGTCATCTAATTTTTTGTCATGTTGTTTCTCGTTTTTGTTGTTGTGTTTACTTTTCATCTCACTTGTGGTTTTTGTCTTATTTTCATCATTTTGTGTTTTGCTCTATTTGTTGTTTTGTTTGTCGTTTTTGTCATTTTGTGTTTTTGTCTCATTTTTGTCGTTTGTTGGTTTTTTGTTGCTTTGTAACTTTTTTTATATTTTGTGTTTTTGTTGTTTTGTGTCAGATTTTTGTAGTTTGTCTCATGTTTTTGTCATTTTGTGTTTTGCTTTATTTATAGTTTCGTGTGCCATTTTGTGTTGTTTTTTGTCTCGTTTTTGATATTTGTTCATTTTTAAGTTCCATTGTAACTTGTTTGTCTCATTTTTTGTATCTTTTTTGTTTTATTTTGTGTCTTTCGTCTTATTTTTTGACATTTTGTCTCATTTTTTCAATATTTTGTCTTGTTTTTGTTGAGTTTTTTTCGCCTTTTTTTATCTGGCTTTTGTTGTGTTGGTCATATAGTAAAAACTGGTCCCATCCTGGAGATCAGACTGGGCTGAATGTGGAACCTGAACTAGAATGGGTTATCAGTTAGTCTTTACAACATTTTCAAGAAGAAACTCTTGCTGCGGTTAGCTTTTAGCTTTTAGCTTATATGAAATTCCCAGGAACCATTGTGGTATTTAGATCATATCTGTTTTTAATTATCTTTGTAGGAATCAATACGAACTTTTCTTTTCTAAAACAGTCTTTTATTTGTTATCATGTAGAACTTAATTTTTGCTGGATTTTCCTAAAGGCATTTGAAAGAAAACATCCTGGTTTGTTGGACGGTTGCTTCGACTTCAGATCATTTCTTGCTTCTGATGCTCAGCTACAAAAACACGTTTGTTTCTTTCTGCAGTTTAACAACTTTGAACAGCTCTGCATCAACTACACCAATGAGAAGCTGCAGCAGTACTTTAACCACCACATGTTCATCCTGGAGCAGGAGGAGTACAAGACCGAGGGCATCGAGTGGACCTTCATAGACTTTGGTCTGGACCTGCAGGCCTGCATAGACCTCATCGAGAAGGTGAGACAGATGGTTAAGAAACATCTGAATGTTCATTCCTGCAAACATACAGCAGATTAACAAGAGCTTCTGGTCCAGCCGATGGGGATTCTGTCCATCATGGAGGAGGAGTGCATGTTCCCGAAGGCCACGGACCTCAGCTTCAAAACCAAACTTTACGACAACCATCTGGGAAAGTCGCCCAACTTCCAGCGACCGCGACCGGACAAGAAACGCAAATACGAGACTCACTTCGAGGTGGTTCACTACGCCGGAGTGGTGAGTTCCTGAACGTTGCTGCTCATGTTGGAGTCACTTTAAAACTGGAATTAGTTGGATGAAGTCCTTGTTCCTGGTCAGGAGAGCTAGCTAACAGGTCAGGAGAGCTAGCTAACAGGTCAGCTGATGTCAGGAGAGCTAGCTAACAGGTCAGGAGAGCTCGCTAACAGGTCAGCTGGTGTCAGGAGAGCTAGCTAACAGGTCAGGAGAGCTAGCTAACAGGTCAGCTGGTATCAGGAGAGTTTGCTAACAGGTCAGCTGATGTCAAGAGAGTCAGCTAACAGGTCAGGAGAGCTAGCTAACAGGTCAGCTGGTGTCAGGAGAGCTAGCTAACAGGTCATGGGAGCTAGCTAACAGGTCAGCTGGTGTCAGGAGAGCTAGCTAACAGGCCATGGGAGCTAGCTAACAGGTCAGTATAGCTAGCTAAAAGGTCAGCTGATGTCATGCTCCTGCTGATGTTTCCACCATTGACCTCGGTTTAGATGAAGGCGTCGAATGGGAGCTAGAAGGCAGAACTTTTCGTTTCTAAGCTCCTGCTGACGGTTCCTTGGTTTCTGCTGCAGGTTCCGTACAACATCACCGGCTGGCTGGACAAGAACAGAGATCCTCTGAATGAGATGGTGGTGGTTCTGTTCCAGAAGTCCTCCAACAAGCTGATGGCCGGACTGTTTGAGAACTACATCAGCTCAGAGATGGGTACCTGAAGAACCAGTGTTGACTTAACAGCTTACAAAGACCGGAACAGGTTGAAATGAAAGTGCTGATGGTTTGTTCCATCTGTTTGCTGTTTCAGCCAGCGATCCGAAGGCCGAAACTAAACACAGGAAGCGGAAAGGAGCTTCTTTCCAAACAGTTTCACAGCTGCACAAGGTCTGGAAACCAACAAACTCATAATTCTATCAGTTTTAATCCATCCAGTTATTAATCTGAACACTAAACCAAAATGACCAAGATTTTGATATTTTGAACAAATTTTAGTTCTGTTTAGAGAAATCGTCAATCATTCTTTACATTTGAATCATTTTTGAACATCTTTAAGTATTTTAGAACAGATTTTAGTCGATGCTTTGGTTGTTTTTTGAGTCATTGTGGACTCAACTGTACATCTGTCGGTAGGTCTACTCTAGAACTTTCTACAGGGGACGTTGTCCTCTGTGGACTTCAAGGACTTGAAACTCAGTATGAAGGTAGAACTGTAATCATTAAGAAAGTTCCTGAAGCTTTCAACTTGTTTGTAATTCCAGGAGAACCTGAACAAACTGATGGCCAACCTCCGCAGCACTCAGCCTCACTTTGTTCGCTGCATCATCCCCAACGAAGGCAAGACTCCAGGTAAGAAGAAGAACCACCGAAGTTCCTGTGGAGGTTCTCAGTCATCCTTTACATTAGATCATGGTAATCCTGAGCAGAAGCAGCTGGATGTCTTTTTGGTTCTTAGAGATGTTTCATCCAAGACATTTCCATGGTTCTAACTGGTTCCAGGTATTTATTCTCACCTTCAACTCAGGCGAGTTTTTCCAGGTCTGTTTAGAGGAAGTAGTTAGTTCATCTCCACCAGATAAACTGTCTCCTCTATGAGGTTCTACATACATGGCTCTTGTGGTCAGAACAAAGAGAGAACAACCTTTAGAAGGACTGCAGCTGTAAACTCTTCTTGAAGCTGTTGCTGCTTCTCCTTGTCATTTATTCCAGGTGTGATGGATCCCTTCCTGGTTCTCCACCAGCTGAGGTGTAACGGAGTCCTGGAGGGGATTAGGATCTGCAGGAAGGGTTTTCCAAACCGGATCCTCTATGCGGAGTTCAAACAGCGGTGAGTTCTGAACCAGACCAGAACCATCTTCATTCAGGTTTGTGGGCCTGCTGGTCTTCAGTAACATGATGTTTTCCTCAGTTATCGCATCCTGAATCCGTCTGCGATCCCAGAGGACTCGTTCATGGACAGCAGGAAGGCCGTGGAGAAGCTACTGGGTTCTCTGGACATCGATCACACTCAGTACAAGTTCGGACACACCAAGGTGCAGCAGCTTCTTCACGCTGCTTTAGCTAATAATAGTGCCCATTGCTGCTAAACTCATCTAGGTCCTGTGATCATAGGAGCTTCAGGAGAAACCAGACGGACTTCTCTGGAAGACGTTTCAAGCCTGGCTGGTTTCTACTGAAGCTCCTACAACTAAAAGGCGGTGTAGGAAGAACGTTCTCACATCAGCTCTCAGGACTAAACCTCTTCATCCTCCTCCTCAGGTGTTCTTCAAGGCTGGTCTGCTGGGCCAGCTGGAGGACTTGAGGGACAACCGCCTGTCCCAGATCCTCACCACGGTCCAGGCCATGTGCAGAGGGAAGCTGATGAGGATGGAGAGAGAGAAGATCATGTTGCAAAGGTCAGGACGACAAAAACACTTCATCAGATGAACCAGATAGAGAAGCTTCAGAAGCTCCTCCCTGATATTGTCCTGGTTCCTTGGAGCCTGAATGTGAGGAACATGGAGACGTAGATAAACACCTCTCCTCTGAAACCAGGAAGATAATCCTGATAACCTTTACTGGTGGTTTCCACCATGTTGCTAATGATTGTTTTCATTTATTGGCCTCTGACAGAGGCAACAGTGAGGGATGCAAATATTCAGTAAGTTTCCTAACTGATGATTGGCAGAATAACCAATCAATAATCACTTTAGTAAGTCATGCCGTTAACACAACCAGACTGTTCTGTGTCTCTGTGTGAACTTTCACAAGTAGTCATGAACCCCCACGTGAGTCTTTGTCATGGTGCCCCGTTGCTGCTAATCTCATCCAGGTCCTGCTGATCGTAGGATATGTGTATGAATTCTTTAAAATCACTTAAAAATTGTTCTCAAACTCATCTAAAATGATGAAACAAACATCAAACTTAACAGAAATGCCACACATCAGCTCTGGTTGGAGGTCATGAACCTCCTCAGAAGTCTTTATCATGGTGCCTGCTGCTGCTAAACTCCCACAAGGTTCTCTGCTTTAATATGAACTGTAGACTGAGGGACGCCTCCTCTGGTCTCTACAGGATTAATCAGGAAGAGGCTCCACCTGGTTGAAAATATTGTCAAAATGATCCAAAACCTGTCCAAGCTTAATTAAAATCTGTCCAAAATAACTCAGAACTCATCTAAAACGACCAAGAGCTTGTTCAAAATTACTCGAAATGAGGCCAAAATGACTGAAAATTTGTCCAAGACTGTTTAGAATTAGTTTAAAATTACTTAAAACTTGTCCATAATTACTTGAAAATTGTCCTAAATGCCTCAAAAATATGTCCAAAATGTGTAGAAACCTGCTAGCTCAACTCCCACAATGCTCTCTGCTTCAACATGAACTGTAGTGTGAGTGGCGCCTCCTCTGGTCTCTACAGTAAGTCCATAGAGGAGAACGTCCCCTGGAGAAAGTTCTAGAGTAGACCAACTGTCCACTTGTGGGTATGTCTACTTTAGAACTTTCTACAGGGGGGACGTTCAAGAGTATACCTACCTCTTGACAGAAGTTCTAGAGTAGATCTACCTCATCTACTCTAGAACTTTCTCCAGCAGACATTCTCCTTACTTACTTTCAGTCTTTTACTCAAAACGATTGACTTTAGTTTCGTCTAAACAGAGTAAAGGAGTGAAGTTCGTGTGTTTCTTGGTTTCAGGGACGCTGTGATGGTGATCCAGTTCAACCTCCGGGCGTTCTTCTCGGTGAGGACCTGGTCGTGGATGAGACTGTTCTACAGGCTCCGCCCCCTGCTGAGGAGCGCCCAGGTGGAGAAGGAACTGGCTGCTCTGCATGAGGACTTCAACAAACTGAAAGAGGCCTTCGAGAGGTTGGTCCACCAGTCTGCTGGGATGAAACTGAAACTATCTCCACTCAGATTTTTAAAGCCGTGCTCTGGTTCATTTTCCCTCCGTCAGGTCGGAGGTGAAGCGTCGGGAGGCCGAGGAGCGGCAGGTGGTCCTGGTTCAGGAGAAGAATGATCTGGCTCTGCAGCTCCAAGCTGTAAGTCACAGTTTCTTCGAGTTTTATGTTGAAGTGTTGCATCAGAAAATGTTGATGGAAATCTGAAAAGTATCATAAATATAAGTCCGTATTCTCACTGGATTTGTTTTTAAAAACTCGTTCCAGCTCTTCGTAGGAGACGGAATCAGATTTTCTGAATAAGTGGAAACCATTTAACTCACCACTGATCTTCTGTTTCTGGATTTAAGACAGTTTAAACCATGATTTTTTATTTATTTGATCAGGGACCATGCAATAATCATAGAACACATAGAACTGATGCATTACACACATAGTGTGTAGCATTGAGCTAATTTTCAACTCCTGTCATTGGTTGGGCTTTTAAGTAAAAGTAGTCAAAGGACCAACAACACAAATAAAAACAGCACAGACAACATTAACATCAGCCGACACCAAACAATCATTAACATTTTCCCAAACTGAACTCCAGGAGGGTGGACCTGGAATCTTTCTGCATGGAGTTTGCATGTTCTCCCTGTGCATGCGTGGGTTTTCTCCGGGTACTCCGGCTTCCTCCCACAGTCCAAAAACATGCTGAGGTTAATTGGTTACTCTAAATTGTCCGTAGGTGTGAATGTGAGTGTGATTGTGTGTCTGTATATGTAGCCCTGTGACAGACTGGTGACCTGTCCAGGGTGTCCCCTGCCTTCACCCGAGTCAGCTGGGATAGACTCCAGCACCCCCCATGACCCTAGTGAGGATAAAGTGGTGTATAGAGGATGGATGGATGGATGAACTCCAGGAGATGTCTGTCTTTTTCTCTTGTAAAAACTTTGTCTTTTCTTCAGGTTTTTTTTTTAGCTGTTTTCAAACAACTGGTTTCTGGCCTCTTCTACTCTGTTTACTAAAGCTAACGTAGCATATAAAGCTATCATGGCATATAAAGCTATCATGGCATATAAAGCTAACGTAGCATATAAAGCTAACATAGCATATAAAGCTATCATAGCATATAAAGCAAACATGGCATATAAAGCTATCTTAGCATATAAATCTAACGTAGCATATAAAGCTAAAATAGCATATAAAGCTAATTCCACTATTATCGGCCCTATTTGTTCATTTTAAAGCAGCTCATGGAAACAAGTCTATTTTGTATTTTTATTAAGTTTCTGCAACATTTAAAAAGTTTTCATCAAGTTTGTTTCACATTTATGTGGAAATATTGATGACATTTTTAACTCTGCCTCCATGAGTTTATATCGTTAAATGATTTTACATCTTCTTCATTCTGCTGTTGCAGGAGCAGGACAACCTGACAGACGTAGAAGATCGATGCAATCAGCTGATCCAGTCCAAGATCTCTCTGGAGTCGAAGCTGAAGGAGACGCAGGAGCGTCTGGAGGACGAGGAGGAGGTGAGCGCCACGCTGACCTCCAAGAAACGGCAGCTGGAGGACGAAGTTTCCTCTCTGAAGAAAGACATGGACGACCTTGAGATAACTCTGGCCAAAGTGGAGAAGGACCGACATGGAGTTGAAAACAAGGTTGGTTCAAACCAGCTGAACGTCGCCGAGAAGCTCCTCCTCCATGCTCAGAATAACACGCTTCCTTTCTTCTGTCCAGGTGAAAAACCTGTCGCAGGAGATGTGTGTTCTGGACGAATCCATCGCGGCTCTGAGCAGAGAGAAAGCTGCTCTGATGGAAGCCCACCAGCAGGTTCTGAACGACCTTCAGGCCCAGGAGGACAAGGTCAACATGTTGAACAAGGCCAAGACTCGACTGGAGCAGCAGGTCGACAGCGTAAGCAAAGATCCACCTCAGAGGTCTCCAGTAACGCCGTGAATACAAACTAGAGAACATCAGAACCAAACCCAACTTGTAGCATGTTATCGAGGCAAGGTTCCAGCACAGGAACCAAACACTCAGATGTTTTAAAAGGTTTTCCACTGCAGGAACTTCTGGGTTGTCGATGAACCTTCAAACTTTAAAGGTCGTTTATGGGGAAACAAAGTTTTACTCAGTGTTCATGAAGACCTGTTCGATCCAGAGTACTCCTGAATTTAGGAAAGGGAGATCAGGTCTTCATTCTTAAATCAAAACTCTGATTCCAACTGATCTGAGGTGAAACGTCTCTGGAGGTTCTCACTCATCCAGGTCATAACATCGTAGGAACTTCAGTAGAAACCAACTGGACTTCTCTGGTAGGTTCTTGGAAGACGTCGTCAAGAACCAGAGAAGTCCAGTTAAACTTCTTGTCCTCTTATTGGTCCTTGAAGACGTTTCATTTCTCATCTTGGCTGAGAGGTGGAACATCTTCAAGACAGTCCATCAATGGGACTTTTCTGGTAGGTTCTTGAAGACATTCAGTGGGAGGTTGAATGTCTTCAAGGACCTACCAGAGAAGTCCAGTTCATGGAATGTCTTGAAGACGTAGCATGAGAGGTGGAACATCTTCAAGAACCTACAAGAGGTTCAACTGGACTTCTCTGGTTCTTGACGACGTTCTACCTCTCATGCTACGTCTTCAAGACATTCCATGAACTGGACTTTTCTGGTAGGTTCTTGAAGACATTCAGTGAGAGGTTGAATGTCTTCAAGGACCTACCAGAGAAGTCCAGTTCATGGAATGTCTTGAAGACGTAGCATGAGAGGTAGAACGTCGTCAAGAACCAGAGAAGTCCAGTTGAACCTCTTGTAGGTTCTTGAAGATGTTCCACCTCTCATGTAAGATGGGAGATGGAATGTCTTCAAGAACCTACCAAAGAAGTCCAGTTGATTTCTACTGAAGCTCCTACAATCTGAGGTGAAGATAATCTGGATTCTGTCCTCCATCCAGGTGGAAACGTCCTTGGAGCAGGAGAAGAAGCTTCGAACTGATCTGGAACGGACCAAGCGGAAGCTGGAAGGCGATCTGAAGCTGTCTATGGACTCAGTGAGGGACCTGGAGAACCAGAAGGAGGAGCTGGAGGAGCGACTGAAGAAGTAGGAACATCAGTTTCTACTACCCTCGTCAGACATTTTAACTCACTGTGGTTTATTCATCAAAGTCCTGCAGCTCTGAGGAACCAAAACAACATGAAGGAGAGAACTTGGAATGTCTTCTGGCTGTAGGACTCAGAATGATGGAAACCAGAAGAAATATCACAATTTCAGGCTCAGATTTGTACTTTTTCTAGCAAAGCAGATGAGTAGTTGGTGGATTGTTGGACAGCTGAAGATCAGTCTGTTGTTAGAGTTTCTGGATGTCTTCTTGGAGATGTTAGAAAAGACAAAATGCTGGTTTTGGGTTCAGATGTTCTTCTCTCTCCACTCCTTTCTAAAGGAAAGACTTCGAGTTCGGTCAGCTTCAGTCCAAGATGGAGGATGAGCACAGTCTGGTGGCTCAGCTTCAGAAGAAGATCAAGGAGCTTCAGGTGGGTCCACAGCAGATCTCCAGACCTTCATCTCCATCTCTGCTGCTGCTACAGTGTTGGCTGTGGTTCCTCCTCAGACTCGTATCGAGGAGCTGGAGGAGGCTCTGGAGGCTGAACGAGCCTGGAAGTCTAAAGCCGAGCGCCAGAGGAACGACATCGCCAGAGAGCTGGAGGAGCTGGGAGAGAAGCTGGAGGAGGCTGGAGGAGCTTCAGCTGCTCAGATCGCTCTGAACAGGTCCACAGATGTTTCTACTGTTTTATAGGAATCAGTAAGGTCAGCAGCAGACGGAGTGTTCAAGTCCATCACCTAAAGGAGAACTTCACAGTAGTGTCTTCATCAGTTAGTGAAGGTTTTAGTTCAGGTTGTTGCTTCCAGCTGTTCAGGCGTTTTTCCTCCGGGTTCATTAAAGACTTGATTGCTTTCAGTACATTTTTGTTTTACATCTGATTTTATGACATTTTTGTTTTTTGTGACTTTGTGTTGATTTTCTCTTTTGAGTATTTCTTTTGTGACTTTTCCTCTCTGCAATTTTTTTGTGACTTTTTGGCTCCTTTTTCTTTTTGTAGATTCTTTGTTCATATTTTGGATGTTATGTCTCTTTTTTGTAGTTGTTTTTAGTCATTTTTGTCTCTTTTTGTAGTTTTTGTAATTTTTTTACTCTTTTTAGTATTTTTGGGGACTTTTTGACTGTGTTGTGTCTGCTTTGTAGTTTGTCACTTTTTGGCTGATTTGTCTCTTGTTTGTCCCTTTTCAATTGCTTTTTGTGACGTTTTTGGCTCTTTTGTCCCTTTTTTTGTAGTTTCTTTGACTTTTTGGCCGTTTTTTCTCTTTTTATTGGGGGGGGTTAGTTTGATGTAGACGGAGTCAGAAGTTAGATTAATCAATGAATCCAGGTTTTGTTTCAGTTTGTTTCTTCCACCTGTTGAGGACTCTTTCCTCTGGGTTTATTAGCTACCTAACCTAACCCTAACCCTGACCCTAACCCTTCCTGTGGAACAGGAAGCGAGAGGCGGACTTCCTGAAGATGCGGCGGGAGCTGGAGGAGGTGGGGCTTCACCACGAGGCGACGGCCGCCACTCTGAGGAAGAAGCACTCGGACACGGTGGCGGAGCTCAGTGAGCAGATCGATGCTCTGCAGAGGACCAAGCAGAAGCTGGAGAAGGAAAAAGCCGAGTTCAGGCAGGAGGCTGACGACCTGGCCACCAAAGTGGAGCAGCTGACCAGAGCGAAGGTAAGAACAGGAGGGAGAACGTCGCCTTAAAGGTACAGTAACTACAGTTGTTCAATGTCAGTAAACGTTCCTCAGGTGTACTGAGGTCAGTAGGCAGTCATGGATAAAGTTGTCTGGAGAATTTAGAGCTTCTCACTGTGTTTGGACTGAAAAAGAAGATTAAAACAATCCAACACTTAATGATCATGAAGTTCTACTTGTCCACCTACTTTGCTCGGCACCTTCAATGGAGTCGGAACACAGCGAAGAAGCTCTTCCCTAGATGGGCTTTTACAGTACAAAATTACATTACATTACATTACAATCTGACATAACACAAACACTGTACAACAGTACTAAAAATGGGTACAGACTTGATCCCTTTTTAAAACAGACTTCAGTTCATTTTTAAAAGCTCCTAGATCTAGGTCCCTTTTTAGCTCAGGTGGTAACGAGTTCCACAGTGTGGCAGTCTTTATTAAAAAGGCAGACTTCCCCAGTGCTGTTTTCCTATAAAGCACTTTTATGTTCCCAGTGGCGGCTCCTCGTGTAACGGAGCCCAGTGCTCTGAGTGGGACTGTAAGCTGTCCAAGGGCCTCAGGGGTTTGATTATGCAAACATTTATACAATAATTTTAGGTTACAAAACTTAATAAAATTTTAAAAGTTTAGAAAATTTAACTTCTGCAATACTTCACAATGGTGAGTTCTTATTGGTTTTTTAGCAAGTGTTTTTAAAGCTCTAGTAAATCATTCTCAGCGGATTCATTGCTGTATTAGTTGCCTGTGACCATGAGGTTATGCAATAACTAAGGTGGGAAAAGACTATTGCGTGATTAAATACATTTGCTGCTTGAAATGGTAAACAGTCCCTTATGAGTCGAAAAGTATACAGGTTTGCCTTAGCTATTTTTGTAATCTTTTTAATGTGACTTTCAAATGTTAAATGAGAGTCCAAAATCAGGCCCAAATACTTGACCTCCTTAACTTGTTCAATGTTTTGACCATGAATTGTCAGATGCAGTTCCTCAGATGGAAAACACCTGGAGGAAAAACAAACTGATACTATTTTACTCACATTTAAAGTGAGACCTGAATTTTGGAGCCACGCTGACACAGCGTCCAGATGGTGCTGCAGCTGAGCAGTAATGGCTTCGATGTTTTTTCCACTCACATAAACAACCGCATCGTCTGCGTACAATTGGAAACCAGCACCAGGACAAATATTTGGCAAGTCATTTTTATACAGTGTAAAGAGGAGTGGGCCAAGTATTGATCCCTGCGGGACTCCTGTTTTTAGTGTTAAAAAGGATGACTTTTCATTGTTTATTATTACACATTGTTGTCTTTGTTCCAAGTATGTTTTGAACCACTGTAATGTTAACTTGTCAATGTTTAGCCTTGATAATTTCTGTAGAAGAACATTGTGATTTAACAAATCAAAAGCCTTTTCTAAGTCCAAAAAGACTGCTACAACTGCTTGACTTTTGTCAATTGCTAATTAAAGTTGTTCGATAAAATAGCAATTGGCAGTTTCAGTTGAGTATCAAGGATGAAATCCAAATTGCAGAGGATGCAGTATATTGTTGAGCTGCAAAAACGACATTAGCTGATTTGCTACAATCTTTTCCAACACCTTGGAAAAGATCGGCAAAATGCTAATTGGTCTATAATTATGGGCTTCATCTACTTTTTCAGATTTAAATATGGGTATAACCCTTGATCACTTCCATTCATTTGGAAATTCTCCCTTTTTAAAGGAAAAATTAACCAGACGCGTCAGGGGTTTTACCAGTGCTTCTTTATTTCTCTTAAGAAGTGGAACATCAATATTAAAAAGATCTTTAGCGTAGCTGTTATTTATTTTCCCTATGACTTCTAGCACCTCTTGCTCGGTCAATTGTTTAAGAGAAAATGTGCTACCAATTATATTTTTATGCTGCTGACACTCTACTCTGGTCTGCAAATCATAGCCAATGGCCAACTCCTCAACGGATGAGACAAAATAATTATTGAGTTCCTGAGCAATCTGTTTACTATCATTTAGAAAATCATTACCAATTTTAAGTTTGCACAAGTTTACTTGTTTTCCTTTAGGTCTCACCATATTATTAATCGTTTTCCACATCATAGATGGATTTCCACGAGCCTGCGTAATTGTTGATATAAAAAAATCACTTTTGGCCACTCTCAGGTCTCTAAGGACGCGATTTCTAAGACTTTTATATATTACCATGTCGGTGTTAAGTTTACTTTTGATTGCCCGTTTTGGAGCTTGGTCTCGCTGTTTCATTAGTTTTTTGATGGGATCACTAATCCAGGGTAAAGATCTCTGTTTGCCATTTTTTTCCCCTTTTTTTAAGAACTTATCTACAATTTTTCCAACTTTGTCCATGAATTGCTTACAGCTACTGTCTACACCATCCCACACTATCTTTTCCCAGTTTATTTGTTGCAACTCCTTGTCGAGCTTAGGAATGTCATCTTTAGAAATTCTTAATATAGTAGATTTTGGCCTATAGACTCTTTTAAGACGATTTTTGGATAGTTTTCTCACTATCAAAGTCATATTGTGATATGACAATCCTGTTAGGAAATTATATGACTTTTGAATACGCTCCTCTTTGTTTGTGAAAATCAGATGAATTTGCGTCTCACTTTTCTTTGTAATTCTTGTAGCTCCTTTTACCATCTGTTAGAGGTCATATTTGGTCATCAACATTTTTATTTTTTTCCTTTTGCTTTTGTTAAACCAGTCGATGTTAAAATCTCCCATTATGATAATTTCAGATTTGAGGGACGTTACTTTCAACAGTTTTTCTAAATCCTCGCAAAATTTGTCATCAGTATTGGAAGGTGGATTATAAAACAACAGAATTATAAAGTGCATTCTAGGGGACAGAATAATATCAACATAAATATTCTATTTGAACATCACAGTCAAATGTTAGTTCTATACATTTAAAGGAATCGCGCCCATACAAAACCACCCCGCCATAACCTAATTTACCTATTTTTCTATCTTTGCTAAAACAGTTGTAACCACAAACATCTAGCAAACTAGTATTGATTTTATCATGAAGCCAGGTTTCTGTAAGACCTAAAAATTGCAAGTTTGACAGTGTCAGAAGTGTCCTTATCTCATCATGTTTCCGCAATAAACTACAAATATTTAAATGTCCCCCAAAAATCCCTTTTGGTTTTTGATCCCGATCCCATATAATTTTTGCATGACTGACGGTAGATACAATATGTAACAGTGCATATGGATGTGTATTACTCACGGTTTGTTTTTTCTGTGTAGTTCCGTGTCCAGGTCCCATACAATCAGTTATATTAGATGTGTCTCTTATTTTTAATATTTTAGTCCGCGCAATAGTTGATTCGCCTTTACTCCCATGTGATCTTGAGGAAGGTGCCTGTTCCTTTCGGGTAAGAGCTCCACGTTTTGGGGGCTCTTTACGTTGTACCTCCGTTCGAGCCGTGTCTAATCCGGATGGCTCAATGCTCGGCCATTGTGCAGCGAGTGCGTGTTCCACCTCCTCCAATAGAATCACCTCCGTGGTCGGGTTGCTCGATAAAACGCCGGGCTCGGCGACCTCCTCCAGTAGTAAACCGTCCGTATCACCTGGCGCCGTGTCCTCGCCCGTCATCTCACCACTCTCCCGCCTCTGCTCTGCTGATAGTAGCACCGAGGGCGGCCATGTAATCAAGGAAATACTCGACTCCATCCGCGCTGTTCGGGGAGTTGTATCATTCCCCTGCGCCTCCGCTGGAATGACAGGCTCCAATCCTACTACTCCTACATCCTCACTTCTACGTGGAACAGGCCCGGGGTTTAGATGTACGTCCCCCGCCAGAAGTAGAAGCATAAAATAAAGTCTGATTCTTGACAAAATGTCTGAGTCCTTTGCTGTGAGGCTTTCTAACTTATATAGTTTTTCCAGTTTGGACCAAACCATTGTGAAGGATTGCAGATAATATACATTGTCCATGTCCAGTCTTAAAAATCCTGCGTGGGATCTTATTCAGGGCATACCCAGGCAAATGTCTTTGCATTATATCAACATAAATCAATGGCAGGATCAGGAGTCCAATGCAGAACACACAGAGAGCCAGTAGTCGTAAGGACACTACGTAATCCTTTGATGTGTCCCGCATTTGTTTGTTTTGAAGGCACGGACTCCTGGATCTACGTTTAGGTGGCTGTTTGATGTTCCAAATGTCGCATTTTTTGGTAGCATCAAAGATGTAACAATAGTGGAACAGTGTATATAGCGTGGAGCCCAACAAACCAGGCAGATATACGTTTTTTGTCCCGTCAGTTTCAGCTACTTTTTTCTGCGATGCAGCCGCCTCCGCCATCTTGATGGCAAATTAGCCTTGGCTATAAATGTTTTTTTTTGGTGTGCTACTTGCTTATTGTACACACTTGTCCCTATCAAATAAACTAATAAATAAATAGTTCTCTAGATAACCTGTGATAGATATGGCACAGGCCAACTGGAGAATTTAGAACTTCTTTCTGTGTTGGAGCTCCACTGAGAAAAAAGAACAAATCAATCCAACACTTAATGATGATGAAGTTCTACATTTCCACCTACTCCACCTGTCATGTCTATTGCACAGGTTATCTGGGGAATTTAGAACTTCCTGCTTTGTTTGAGCTCCACTGATTGTGTCTACCAACTTTGCTTGCCACCTTCAACAGAGTCCCAAAAATCACAGGTTATCTAGAGAATTTAGAGCTTCTCACTGTGTTTGGGGCTCCATTAGATCAGTCAAACGTTTAATTCTGATGAATGATTTGTGTGTTCCAGGCAGCCGTGGAGAAGATGTGCAGGGTTTATGAAGACCAGCTGAATGAAAGCAGAACCAGAGGAGATGATCTACAGAGACAACTGACTGAAGTCTCTGCTCAGAAAGCTCAAGCGCTCACAGAGACCGGTAAACCGAATACTTCACATCTGGGTTCAGGGTTGTATTTCTTCACCTCTGCTTTAGACCTAAAAAGAAAAGAATGAATCATAAAAGGTGGATCTGCAATCTCTAAGACTTACCTGGACGTTCCTCTTTTAAGCTGAGAACAGCCGCCGTCTGGAGGAACGGGACGCTATGATTGGTCAGCTGCAGCGGTCCAAGGCGGGAGTTTGCCAGAACTCTGAGGACCTGAAGAGGCAGCTGGAGGAGGAGAGCAAAGTAAAGAAAACTCTGATCCGTCATTTCAGTCTAGAACCACCTGACCGCTAGCTTAACCAGCTGATGTTTCTGAATGTTCATTGTAACATAGACCATCTGTAAAAGATGGATGCAGAAACCAAGACGTCTCCCGTTGGTTTGTGGAGTGAAAGTTTTGAAGCCTCAACTTTAGAATTTGTGAGCTTTCCAACATGTGGCCCACGGGCCGCATGTTGGACAGCCCTGCTCTATACAGTGAGTTTTTAACTGTTGATGGCAAAAATGAACTGGTTGATGAGGACTTCAAGGGGGCAGAGAAATGGATCTAAGACCTTCATCCAGAACAACCAACCCTGCAGCAGCACCCTGGTTCTCTAAAACCAGCCTGAAGAAGGTTCTACAGGGTTCTGGCAGTTGGAACATGCGTAAAGGTTCAGATCATCCTACACTAATTTCCTGTATTTTTTATTTTCCACCAGGAGTCGCCCCCTGCTGGCTGGTAGAGAGAATGTAGGCTTTAGACTTCACTTTTCAGACCTTGAAGCTGTGACCATCTTTTATAAACAATCTTTTAGAGGACACTGTGGGTTCTCCTCGAAGTGTTTAGATGCAGTCTGTCTCCTCACCACTAGGTGCCACTGTAGGCATGTGAACTGGAACATACATCAATCTTCCTAACACGGTGTGATGACCATGGCTGTGTCCGAAATGGCATACTAACGTACTACATACTACATTCTCAATGAGTATATACTGTATACTACGTACTATAAGTATGATTAGAATGCCGACCGTTCACACTGTAGTATACTACTACGTTTCCCATAATGCATTTCAAACCTCTGACGACAAAAACCGGAAGTACGGCTATCAAATATCTCGGCTGAATGCCGGCTTCAGGTCAATTTTACGCTAACAACCAGTCGCATAATTAATGTGGTAATTTCAAGCCGGCACTCCTCATGCAGTTATTAGCCAGATTATGCGAATCGTTTCAGTTGTAGCTGCAGGCTACTGGAGGTAGCTGCTACTTGTTCTGTATGCAAAGCGAGCTGCTACAACTAGCTGCTAGCATTCAGTAGCACGTTGTGAGGCGTCTGACAAATTTATAACGTTGGTCAGAAAACGCCTATTTCTCAAATCTGTGGGGTGATTAGGATGACTACTTAACCACATAAAATAAAATAAAAATCGCCCCAGTCTGGCCACAGATCCTGCGGAGGCTTCCATTTCGGTGGACAGCTCGCAAAGCATTATGGGGCGGTTGAGTATGACTAGTGTGGTCACCGCGCATACTTAAAAATTTTCCGGAAATAGTATACATCCAGGTATTTGTCGCGACCTCAGTCTTTTCATACTATCTAATGTGAACGCACTACATACTTATTTTGACGTCACACTTAGTATGAGTAGTACGTTAGTATGCCATTTCAGACGCAGCCCATGTTTCCTGCTCCAGGCTCGTGTTGCGTTGGCTCACGCTGTTCAGGCGTCGCGTCATGACTGCAGTTTGCTCAGAGAGCAGCTGGAAGAGGAACAGGAGGTGAAGGCTGAACTGCAGAGGGCGCTGTCCACCGCCAACAGCCAGTTGGTCCAGTGGAGGACCAAGTACGAGACCGACGCCGTGCTGAGGATAGAGGAGCTGGAGGAGGCAAAGTAAGAACAGCAGCTGCTGGAGAGTCCTACAGCAACCAGAAAGAGCAGGAGATAACTTCATCCACTGATTAGATATTAGCATGCTAACTTTAGCATTTAGCTACAAAAAAGTTTCATCTACCTAGTGTAAAGCTACATTAACATGGAACTTCAAGCAAATTTACTTCCAATTTGCTTTGAGTTCCACATTAAAACAAAGCTGGTATCACTTCATCCACCAATTAGAAATTAGCATACTAACTTTAGCTTTAAGATTTAGCTACAAAAACGTTTCATCTGCCATGTGTAGAGCTATGCTAACGTGGAACTTCAAGCAAATTTGCTTCAAGTTTGCTTGAAGTTACACGTTAAGGCAAAGCTTGTATTGCTTTGTCTACTGTTTAGATATTACCATGCTAACTTTAGCTTTAGCATTTAGTTACAAAAAAAATTCATCTGCTGTTTGCAAATATTCAGTAATCTATCAGTCATATAAACCAGAACATCAATGAAATGTACTGATGGGTTCCGGATCTCCAGAGATTTAATCTAAAGCCGTTGTTCGGAACAAATTGAAGAGTCTTTCTGTGATTCGTGTGTTTTGTTGTTTGCAGGAAGAAGCTGGTCATTAAACTGCACAACGCTGAAGAAGCCATGGAGGCATCTCAGGCTAAAAACTCCTCTCTGGAGAAGACCAAGCAGCGTCTGCAGACTGAGATCGATGATCTGGTGGTGGAGCTGGAGAGGTCCAACGCTGCTGTTCTGGTTCTGGACAAGAGGCAGCGCAACTTTGACACGGTTGGTCAGGAAAACCAGCCGAGCACAGAGATAGATGAGATAGATGAGATGAATGAGATAGATGAGATACATGAGACGAATGAGATAAATGAGATAGACGAGATAGATGAGATGAATGAAATGAATGAGATAGGTGAGACACATGAGATAGATGAGATGAATGGAATGAATGAGATAGATGAGATGACTGAGATAAATGAAATGGATGAGATGAATGAGATAAATGAAATGGATGAGATGAATGAGACAGATGAGATGAATGCGATACATGAGATGAATAAGATAGATGAGATGAATGAAATGGATGAGATGAATGAGATAGGTGAGATAGATGGGATGAATGCGATAAACGAAATACATGAGATGAATGAGATAAGTGAGATGAATGGGACAGATGAACCTGTAGATGAAATAAGCTGAGATATGAGGCTGTTAGTTGGCTGTTTGCTGGTATGATGCAGTTGCTGAGCGACTGGAAGTTGAAGTTTGAGGACAGCCAGACGGAGCTGGAGGTGTCGCAGAAAGAGTCTCGCAGTCTGAGCACGGAGCTCTTTAAGCTGAAGAACTGCTACGAAGAAGCTCTGGACCATCTGGAGACGGTCAAACGAGAGAACAGGAACCTCCAAGGTACCATTCTACTCCATCAGCAGCCACACAGGGACTACTAGCATTATCAGGACGTCAAGGTCCAGTTTAGAAGGACTTTAAGAGGAGAATCTAAACCAGGGGTGTCCAACATGCGACCCATGGGCTAAATCTGGTCCTCCAGAGGGTCCAATCCGGCCCTCAAAGTGTAAAAATTCCAGAGAAGACATTAACTGCAGATTCTAAATTAGTAAAACTATAAATTTAAAATCATTTCTAGACCATGACAAGTTGTTTGGATAATAAAGTAAAATATTAGATTGTTCATTGTTCGTTTGTCATTTTGTGTCTGTTTTGTAATATTTTGTCTTCTTTTTTGTTTTTTGTCGTTTATTTTGGGTTTTTGTCGTTTTCTGTCTCCTTTTTGACTCACTTGTGTTTCTTGTCTCATTTTTGTCATTTTTTGTCCCATTTCTTCGTTTGTCGATTTTTTTGTTGCTTTGTACCTTTTGTGTCTCTCTTTGTTTGTTTCGTGTTGTTTGTCTCATTTATTGTCACTTAGTGCCTCGTTTTTGTAATAATTTGTCTGGTTTTTGTTGTTTTTGTCTTTTCTTTGTTTTTTTTGTGGTTGTGATCCTCCAGTAAATCCTCCATGGTTCAGGTCCAGGTGACTAAATGTTGTGTTCCTTTGTAGACACTCTGTGATCTGGAAGTTGTAATGAGGAAATGATAAACTGAGGATGAATGTTGATGAAATAGAATTTATTTTTCTTCATAAATTTCAGGTTGTTTATGATGTTTTGTAAAAAGATAATTCCTTAAATGTGAACATTTTTGCTCTCAAACAAAGGAACCATTAGGGGTTGTGGTTATTGATAGGTTATTATGCTGTGATTTTACTGGTTTTAGTGGTCCAGTCCACTGGAGATTAAACTGAATGAGGAATCTGTACTAGGATCAGTTTGACTCCTGGTCTAAAGAATCTCCTGATAGAGATGAACATTTTTAAGACTGTTGACATCTAAGACAGCTTTTCACTGCAGGAACTCCTGAATCGGTCCTTCCAGTCATTCTGTTTTCACTGTGGATCCAGAACTTCAGTATTAACTCAGAGTGACAACAACCAACAGTATTTATTGGGCCTATCTCTGCTTCTAGAATGATGGAGGTTCATGACTCTGAGTTAACATCACAGTGGAAGCTGCTGAACTGAACCAGGAGGACTAAAGGTTGATTCATGGGTTTATTCCTGTAGAAGTTCATCTGATGGTTCGTCACTGAGCAGGTACAGGTGTTCACATGACAAAGCATTCTGAATATGGTTGTTTTCCAGAGGAGATCCTGGACCTGACAGACCAGATCAGTCAGGGAGGGAAGACCATCCACGAACTGGAGAGGATGAAGAAGATCCTGGACGTGGAGAAAAGCGACATCAAATCTGCTCTGGAGGAAGCAGAGGTAACTACCTACTTGCTGCAGTTCACACCTGTCAGCTCTCCACCAGTTCACCTGTTGACTCACCTGCTGACTCCTCCCATCAGGGAACCTTGGAGCACGAGGAGAGCAAGACGTTGAGGTTCCAGATGGAGCTGCAGCAGATCAGGGCCGAGATCGAACGCAAGATCTCAGAGAAAGATGAAGAAATCGACAACCTCAGGTAGTAAACAGAAACTCAGAGGTTTAGACATGGACAGCACCAGTCAATCAGCTGCTAGACTCAGGTAAACACCTCACACCTGCTGTAATGTGAGCAGTAATTCCAGTTCTGTCCACCAGGCGGGGCCACCAGCGCTCCCTGGAGGCCATGCAGGCCAGTCTGGAGGCGGAGGTTCGTAGTCGCAGCGAGGCGGTTCGTCTGAGGAAGAAGATGGAGTCGGACCTGAACGAGATGGAGGTCCAGCTGGTTCACGCCAACCGTCAGGCAGCCGAGAGCCAGAGGGTCATCAGACACCTGCAGACACAGGTAAGCTCACCTGGCCTGGTCTTACCGGTCAGAAAATTGAGGAAGTTCAATTAAACCACCACAGAAGAAGAAAACACCTGAAACACTATAAAACCTCATGAACCGTTCCTGTCAGGTCCTTCTGTTAGCTTGACGATGGTCACAGGTTTTCTGCCCCCTGGTGGTAACAACAAGATGTTTGTATCGCAGGTTAAAGAGCAGCAGGTGGACCTGGAGGACAAAGTCCAGCTGACCAATCAGCTGCAAGAACAGATCGTCCTGCTGGAACGACGCTGTTTGCTGATGACGGCGGAGGAGGAGGAGCTTCGCAGTGTCCTGGAACAAACCGACCGCGTCCGCAAGGTGGCCGAACACGAGCTGGTGGAGGTGGCTGAGAGAGTCAACCTGCTGACCTCACAGGTACGGAAATAAATACTGATGTAAGCATCACAGATCAATATATTAAATACTTAGTATAGGGGTCCTTGACTTATGTTGGAGTTCCGTTCCTACGGCACGATTTTTGCTGTAAGTCAGAATTCCATCAGAAGAGTCTGACTTACGCTGGGAGTCATAATGAAGGGCAATAAGTTCGTGAATGCAGCACAATCCAAGGTGGAGTACAACCGGACAATGGAAACAAAGCCATCTGATAGCGCCGCATGACGACTTATTCATCCGCTCCACTCATCAACAAGTTCCATGTAACCAGTTCTGACATAACAATGAAACGCCGTAGGTCAAGGACGTCGTAAACCGAGGACCTCCTGCATTGCCAGTTGCTGACACCATTTCACTGATAATACACATTTTAAGCATCGTAGATCAGCTGTAGTTCCTGGTTGTTCCAGCAGGTGGAGCCTCTTCCTGTTTAATCTTGTAGAGACCAGAGGAGGTTAAAGCAAAGAGCATTGTGGGAGTTTAGCGGCAACGGGCACCATGACAAAGACTAATGAGGAGGTTAATGACCTCCAATCAGAACTGATGTGAGAAATTTCTTCCTGCACAACCTTTCAGTTGTAGGAGCTTCAGTAGAAACCAGCCGGACTTCCCTGAAAGACGTTTCTTGAAACATCTTCCAGAGAATTCCTACTACAAATCCACCACTGAGGACTTATCGGGAGTTATACGTCGGAAATGACACAAGGACAGTTAACTAAATTGTGGGGGTGTTTCTGAGTCCCATCAATTCATCCTCATCAGAGTAATCCTTTTGTCTGTGGAGATCCTCAGGCATCCAGGTCATGATGATCATCGGAGCTTCAGTAGAAATCAACTGGATGAGAGGTAGAATATCTTCAAGAACCTACCAGAGAAGTCCAGCTGAACCTCTTGTAGGTCCTTGAAGACATTAATGAAATCCAGTCCAGTTAACGAAATCAACTGGACTTCTCTGGTAGGTTCTTGAAGATGTTCCACCAAGATGAGAGGTGGAACGTTATCAAGGACCTACCAGGGAGGTCCAGTTGAACCTCTTATAGGTCCTTCAAGATGTTGAATCCAGTTCAGTTGACGAAATCAACTGGACTTCTCTGGTAGGTTCTTAACGTCTAGTTGGTTTTCTGGACTTCTGGTTGGTTCTTGAAGACGTTCCACCTCTCGTGCTTTCCTTGTCAATTATCGATTAATCGGCTGCTTGCTGTCTTTCCAGAATGCAGGTCTGGTGAACCATAAGAGGAAGCTGGAGGCAGATGTTTCTCTGCTGACCGGGGAGGTGGATGAAGCTCTGCAGGAGAGTCGCAGCGCCGAGGAGAAAGCCAAGAAGGCCATCACCGACGTCAGTCCTGAACCTGATCCAAACCAACAGACGAATACCTGAGGGCTGAGGGTTCAGGTGTCCTCTCACCTGTTCGTTTGTGTCTCACCAGGCGGCTGTGATGGCTGAGGAGCTGAAGAAGGAGCAGGACAGCAGCAACATGCTAGAGAGGATGAAGAAGAACATGGAGTCTACAGTGAAAGGTACAAAGCTAAAGACAGACTGGTGAGGAGTTCCAGAGGATGGAATGATCTCACCTCCATTTATACACACGTGGACAAAATTGTTGGTACCCCTCAGTTAAAGAAGGAAAAACCCACAATTCTCACTGAAATCACTTGAAACTCACAAAAGTAACAATAAATAAAAATTTATTGAAAATTAAATAATCAAAAACAGCCATTACTTTTGAATTGTTGATTAACATAATTATTTAAAAAAACAAACTAATGAAACAGGCCTGGACAAAAATGATGGTACCTCTATAAAAGATTGAAAACTATTTGACCAGAGTGACATGATTAACTCAGGTGTGTCATTTAATTGACATCACAGGTGTTTCCAAACTCATAATCAGTCAGTCTGCCTATTTAAAGGGAGACAAGTAGTCACCCTGCTGTTTGGTGAAAAGGTGTGTACCACACTGAACATGGACAACAGAAAGCGAAGGAGAGAATTGTCCCAGGACATCCGAAAAAAAATTATAGACAAACATCTTAAAGGTAAAGGCTATAAGAGCATCTCTAAACAGCTTGAAGTTCCTGTGACAACAGTGGCTCATATTATTCAGAAGTTCAAGACCCACGGGACAGTAGCCAACCTCCCTGGACGTGGCCGCAAGAGGAAAATTGATGACAAATTGAAGAGACGGATCGTTGGAATTGTATCCAAAGAGCTCAGAGCAACCTCCAAAGAAATTAAAGGTGAACTCCAAGGCCAAGGTACATCAGTGTCAGATCGCACCATTCGTCGTTGTTTGAGCCAAAGTGGACTTCATGGGAGACGACCAAGGAGGACACCACTGCTGAAAAAAACTCATAAAAAAGCGAGACTGGAATTTGCAAAAATGCATGTTGACAAGCCACAAAGCTTCTGGGAGAATGTCCTTTGGACAGATGAGACCAAACTGGAGCTTTTTGGTAAGGCACATCAACTCTATGTTCATAGACTCAAAAACCAAGCATACGAAGAAAAGAACACTGTCCCTACGGTGAAACATGGAGGAGGCTCAGTAATGTTTTGGGGCTGCTTTGCTGCATCTGGCACAGGGTGTCTTGAAAGTGTGCAAGGTACGATGAAATCTGAAGACTATCAAGGCATTCTGGAGAGAAATGTGCTGCCTAGTGTCAGAAAGCTTGGTCTCAGTCGCAGGTCATGGGTCTTCCAACAGGACAACCATCCAAAACACACAGCCAAAAACACCCAAGAATGGCTGAGAGAAAAGCGTTGGACTATTCTAAAGTGGCCTTCTATGAGCCCAGATCTGAATCCCATTGAACATATGTGGAAGGAGCTGAAACATGCCATTTGGAGAAGACACCCATCAAACCTGAGACAACTGGAGCTGTTTGCTCATGAGGAGTGGGCCAAAATACCTGTTGACAGCTGCAGAACGCTCATTGACAAATACAGAAATCGTTTAATTGCAGTGATTGCCTCAAAAGGTTGTGCAACAAAATATTAAGTTATGGGTACCATCATTTTGTCCAGCCCTATTTCATTAGTTTGTTTTTTTAAATAATTATGTTAATCAACAATTCAAAAGTGATGGCTGATTTTGATTATTTAATTTTCTATAAATTTTTATTTATTGTTACTTTTGTGAGTTTCAAGTGATTTCAGT
Source organism: Acanthochromis polyacanthus (assembly GCF_021347895.1). NCBI lineage: Eukaryota > Metazoa > Chordata > Actinopteri > Pomacentridae > Acanthochromis > Acanthochromis polyacanthus. The sequence continues at coordinate 4,828,540 of NC_067118.1, forward strand.
GAGAATTGTGGGTTTTTCCTTCTTTAACTGAGGGGTACCAACAATTTTGTCCACGTGTGTAGCTACAGTCATCCATCCTCAGGTACTTTCACAAACATCTGAGTGGAGTTCAGGAGCTGTAGATGTAAACTGTAGATGTCTTCACACTGAGCTGCTTTAGCTCGATGCTAACAGTTGGTTTGTTTCTGACAGAACTTCAGGTGAAGCTGGATGAGACAGAGCAGATGACTCTGAAGGGTGGAAAGAAACAGCTTCATAAACTGGAGACAAGAGTGAGTAGAACATCTGCAGAGCTTTGGTGTGACGTGTCCCCTGATCCTCTGATGTCTACCAGCAGGTTCTAGATGTTTTTGCTCGCTGTTGGGTCACTGCTCTGGTGCTTCAGAGAACATCCAGAAATAAAGGTGATGGTGGTGATGTGTTCAGGTGAGGGAGCTGCAGATGGAGCTGATGATGGAGCAGAAGAAGAGTGAAGAATACCAGAAAGGAGTCCGACGCTACGAGAGGAGAGTCAAAGAGCTGATGTACCAGGTCTGATCCAGCTGCTGCTGCTGCTGCTGCTGCTGATGTTCTGCAGGTTCTGTGGTTCCTCATTGGTTGTGTCTGTGTTCTGCAGTCGGAGGAGGACAGGAAGACTCTGCTGAGGATGCAGGAGCTCATCGAGAAGCTGCAGACCAAAGTCAAGAGCTACAAGAGACAAGCTGAGACCGCTGTGAGTCTGTAGAACATCTCAGACATCAGATATTCTCCACTCAGCTCACATTAAACTCCATCTAGAGAAGGTTTGATAAAAACATTGAACCTAGGGATTTTGTGTTGTGTAAAAGTTCTCGTAGGTTTGTTTCTCCAGGTAACAGCAGGAACCTCCAGGTTCTCACCACTTAAATTGAAGACAGCACCTTCTAAACTAAAGTTATGATAAACTGCAGATGCAGCCAGAAATCCACTGGTGGAGAAAGAAGAAGAACTAGCAGTTAAAGAACCAGATGTTTTTCTGTAGAGGTGGTGGAAACCAAAACCGGAGCTAAAACAAAGTGAATGTTGGACTGCAGAGGAATGTTCCTGCATCTTCTGGATGATGCTAACATGTTAGCCATAAGTACTTAGAAGCTAATGGGACATCAGAGCTGACTTACAGAAAAGTTTCAGATGCTGTTAAGATGCTGTGGTGTTTGTTCTGTCAAAGTTCCCTCATTTAAAAGCTCAGAATCCTTGATGTTTATAATGATCATTGGATCAGGATTTTTAGTTTTGCACACCTGAACATAAATACCTGACTGCCTTCTGGTCAGAACACCAGTTTCACCTGCAGGAGGAACCTGGTGGAGAGAATACTTTACATCACCCCAACCTTCTCCTGAGAAACTTCCCACGTCATAATGCTGCATCCACCATGCTTCACATCATGATGCTGCCTCCACCATGCTTCACAGTGGGGATGGTGTCTTTGTGATGATGTTCAGTGTTTGGTGTCCATCAAACATATCATCTTGTCTGATGGACATAAAGCTCCATCCTGGTCTCCTCAGACCAAAGAACCTTCTTCCAGGTGTCTTCAGAGTCTCCACGTCTTCTGGTGAACTCTAGTGCACATTTAATTGGAGCTTTTTCCATCAGAGTCTTTCTCTTTGTCTCCATGAAGCTTTGACTGGTGAAGAACAGACAACAGTTGTTGGATGAACAGTCTGAAGCTGGAACTCCTTCAGAGGAGTCATAGAGTCTTGGTGGCCTCCCTCTCTAGTCTCTGAGGACGTCCTGCTCTAGTCAGATTTATTCATGTTCCATCTTCCTTCCATTTCTTAATGATGGATTTAACTGACTCCAAGAGATCTTCAGGAACTTTAAATGTTCTTGTGTTGTCCTGACTGATGCTTTTCAACAACCTTTTCTGAGTTTCTTGGAGGTTCTTTAGTCTTCATGGTGCTGTTCTATCCAGGAGTCTTTATCCTCCAATCATCTCACTCTGTCTACCTGGAGATAAAAGGATGGATCAGATGTTGTTCCTCTGTTTGTCCACCAGGAGGAGCAGGTGAGCTGCAGCGCCATTCGTTTCCGGAAGGTCCAACACGAGCTGGATGATGCGGAGGAGAGAGCCGACATCGCCGAGACGACAGTCAACAAGCTCCGGATTCGAACCCGTGAACAAAGCATGAAGGTCGCCACGGTGAGTGGAAGGACAGTTTATCGATGTTCAGCCGGTGAATCCGAACATTTTAACGTGATGTTTGTGTCTCCACAGATCACAGAATGAAGCTCTGCTGCATCTTCAGACGCCTCCAGTGTTTGCTGTGTGTGACTGCTGTGGTTTTAGTGTTTCTGCTGTAGAGTTCAGGATCGTAGACGCTTCAACCTGCATTTATCTCTGCGTTTCTTGACTATGAAGCTTGGTGAAAAGGTTTGTAGAGGAAGTGTGGTAGGATGGAGAGCATAGCAGAGCTGATCTGGACGCAGCAGTCTGGTAGTTGGGTTAGTCATCTTAGCAGTGGAAGACGTGAACTGTAACAGAATTTCTGGATCATCAAATTGAACTCAAGACTTTTAATAACTTTTGGGATCCTTTTTGCTCTGACTCTATTCTCCATCAGATTTGATAAACAAAACATACTGTACAGACAAGTAGATGATACATTAACTTCACGTGGACCTTCATGGATCTTCTTGTTGTTGTCTGCGATGGAGGAAACTAATTTCAGACCTGCAGAAACCCTGAAAACTAAACCGTGTGCAACTAACTTTGGCAGTTATTTGTTTGACAGGAGCTAATGTAAGCAAACAAGAGCTAAGAGGAGTTAACGGAAGACAACAAGAGCTAACGAAAATTAACAGGAGCTAATGGAAGCTAACATGAGCTTAAAAAGCTAATGGCAGCTAACAGGAGCTAAAAAAAGCTAACGAAAGCTAACAGAAGCTAAAAGGAGCTAACGTAAGCTAACAAGACCTAAAACAGGGGTCGGCAACCTTTAACACTCAAAGAGCCATTTCGACCCGTTTCCCACAGAAAAGAAAACACCGGGAGCCACAAAATCCTTTTGGCATTTAAAATGAAGACGACGCTGCATATATCACTTTTTTACCTCTATACCTTTGTTAATCAGTCGTGATGAATTAATTACAAAGCCTCTAATTAGATAGATTCATTTTTTTAATTGTGTCCTTCCACTAATATTTATCTTACCTGGTTAATGTCATTTTTGCTCCTGGACCTCATATGTTACGTAATGTTAGCTGGAAATCAATATTTTGCGAATGCCTATTTAACTTGTAAAATGTATTTATCTATTTATCTTAAGCTAGTAACTTTTCTCCAGTAAGTCGCTGCCCTATTTTCCAAGACGACACTCCTCTGACTCTCTGACCTGCTGCCGTGTTCTTGTGAGTAACGTGTATTACCCTATCATGAGTACTTTTGACTCAAAGACAGACGTGTCTTTCTTGGAGTGGAGCTTTAATATACAGGCTTGCCATTCTTGAGTACAAAACGATGTGAAACTACAGGCGTTGCTTCTCCAGGAGTAAAACAAAAAAAAAGGCATGAAACGTGTGGGAATCGGAAGCTCCGTGTTGTCTTTCTGCTTCAACTCTGCGCTCTCATGCGGTGGAGTGACACGTCAAAATAAGAGCGGTAATTTCACAATAAAATTGTCTATATTAAAATGCATTGAAACGCGCCTGAAAGGCAGAACAATTTATTTTCCAAAGTTACAGGGAGCCACAACAGAGGGCTGAAAGAGCAGCATGCGGCTCCGGAGCCGCGGGTTGCCAACCCCTGACCTAAAAGGACTGTGATGGAGGAAACTAAATTCAGTGTTTTTCAGACTTTCAAAAACCTTCAGAAAACCTGAAATCTGAACTGTGTGTGACAAACTTTGAGAGCTTTGGTAGGTGTTAGCTTGAAATCCTTAAAGACGACAGTGATAAAGTGAAAGTATGAAACCTAGTTCTCAAAGTTATATGGTTATAGCAACCCGGTCTCACGGGGATTCGTGAAACTGTCACATAAGTTTTAGTTTCGGTTTCGTGCGCATCAACACGATTTCGTCATGTTTTTCGTGCCGCTCACCACGAAATGTTTTTCGCTGTGGTAATCACATCTGAAAGTGGTTTATACCGGCGGATTCATGACGATCTAAGCTGTCCATCGGCGTATACTGCTTGTGTGATCGCGTTTGCGGCCGCCGGCCGCCGGACATTCTTGAAATTCCTATGCAAATTGGTAAGTGTACCACCGGCTTATGGTTAGGTTATGGTTAGGTTATGGTTAGGGTTATGGTTAGGGACGATGTCATGCAAAATATAGCGTTGGATTCGCCACGGTTTTACATTAAAAATATAATATACACATTCTTTTGAAATACGTTCTGAGTGGCACGAAAAGTCCGCCGTTTAAAATACATTGGTGCGCATTTCGTGGTGAGCGGCACGAAAAACATGACGAAATCGTGTTGGTGCGCACGAAACCGAAACTAAAACTTACGTGACAGTTTCACGAATCCCCGTGAGATCGGGCTGGTTATAGTTATACAGTTATATGGTGTTAAATATGAAACATCTACTGTTCTGCTTGTTGTTGCCTTAAGGGTATTTTTTAGGTGAGAAACAGAAGAACCGTCAGAACGTTCAACATAAATTCACCGTGACTACGTTTACATTATATTTATTTACTTTGAATCTGATAGTTTTGTGTGTCGTGTTGAAGGTAGCAGTTGGTACCTTCAGGCTCTCATGCGAAACACAGAAGTAGCTGAAGACGCAGATGTTCTCCTCTGGAGGTGGAGGAGGCCAAGGATGGAGCTAAAACAGATTAAAGTTGGACAGAAACATGAAACTGCTGCTTCTCTTTAATGTGGAAATAACATGTTAGCTTTAGCTGCTCTATGAGCTAACACAACATCAGAGTTAATCAAACTCTAAACATCAGAACATGGACCTGCATTCTGACTGTAAATTACTGACGTGTGGATTTTACTGTCACTGTTTGACTGTTTTGACTGGAATCTTCTGTGTTTTAGAAAATAAATAAAAATCTGTTCGACTCAGTTTTCTGGCTTCTTTGAGTTCTCCTTTGAAACCAGCTCCACCTGCAATACAGTGACACAGTTTCAGCTAACGGAAGCTAACAAGAGCTAAGAGCAGCTACTTGTCGCAAACAAGAGCTAAGAGGAACTAACGGAAGCTAACAAGAGCTGAGAGCAGGTAATTGGAGCTAACATAGCTAAGAGGGGCTAACAGAAGATAACAAGAGCTAAGAAGAACTAATGGAAGCTATCATGTGCTAAGAGGAGGTACTGGAAGCTAACAGGAGCGAAAAAGAGCTAACAATCTAACATAAGCTACGCGGAGCTAACAAGAGCTAAGAGGACCGAACGTGATCTAACATGAGCTAACATGAAAATGTCTTTTTTGTTCTTTTTGTATATTCTTAAGGTTGTTTTTTCATCTCTTTCTGGTGTTTTTGTAGTCTTCAGTTTTGATCACAAACACACTTTTGAGCAGAAGAAAATAAATAATAAAATAGAAGGAGCTAACAGAAGCTAATGGGAGCTAAAAGGAACTAATGCAAGCTAACGGGTGATTGAAGGTGCTAATGGGAGCAAACAATAGCTAAAAAAGAGCTAGCAGAACCTAATAGGAACTAAAAGCAACTAACATAAGCTAAAGGAAGCTAAAAGGAGCGAACAGAAGCAAACAAGAGCTAAAAGAAGCTAACAGATGCTAATGGGTGCTTAAAGGAGCTAACAACAGCTAAAGGGAGCTAACAGGAGCTAACAGAATGTGTGTTTGTTCTTCTGTCTCCTTCCTGGTGTTTTTTAGTGTCTTTGTGGAGTTTTTAGTCTCTTTGTGGTGTTTCTTAGTCTCGTTGTGGTGTTTTTAGTCGCTTTGTGGTGTTTTTGTCAGTCTTTAATCAAACACATGTTGAGCAGCAGACGGTTGTTTTGGCGTTCAACACTTTATTCACAAACTAAACCAACACGGTGTCCACAGGTGACTGTACAGGTGTGTTAGATCAGTATTATCACATCCTTAACCTTCCAAAGTGCTCTGCAGTTTGTCCTTCAGTGTGTGTGTGTGTGTGTGTGTGTGTGTGTGTGTGTGTGTGTGTGTGTCCAGTCTCGTGCACGTCTTTAGAAAACACACCTACACATTTACAAATACATTCAAACACAACCAGGAGGTTCTTCCTAGAACGTTGTTAGACAGCAAATAGCACCGCAGAGCAAAGACGGGTTAAAGAAAGGAACTCTACAACTGGAGCCGGATCCACACAGGAAGGAAGCAGGGACTGGTTCCACTGGTCCGACTGGTCCTACTGGTTCCACTGGTCCTACTGGTCCTACTGGTTCCACTGGTTCTACTGGTCCTGTGGTGTCTTAAAGGGAGAGTACGGGATCAAAGACCAATTAAAGCTGCAAGCAGCGATGGACGGGTCCTCGCATCCACGCTGGTCGGCGAATCCATGCACGTTCACCAGGTGGCACTGTGACTGAGAGTGTGTGTCGGCCTCTGAATCACATCTGGACCAGAGTTTAATCACACGTAAAATTTCAGCCAGATTGGAGCATGTTCAGACTAGTTATACAGCATTTCCTGCCCATCCACCACCAGGTGGCGCTGTAACTCAGAGTGTATTTCAAACAGTGGATGTGATGAGGGCTGGACTCTGATCACTCATGAAAAGTTTCAGGCTGATTTGATCATGTAGAGGCCAGTTATACAGCATTTATTGTCCCTCCAACAGGTGGCGCTGCAACTGAGAGTGTCTGTTGGCCTGTAGATGTGATCAGGATTGGATTGTGATCACACATGGAAAGTTTGAGGCAGATTGGAGCATGCAGAGGAGAGTTATACAGCAGTTGATGTTTCATGGCGAAGCATCAAAACTCTAATGGTCGCCATGGCCACGCCATTTGGCTTCTGGTTAAACTTTTGATAACTTTTCCAAACCAAGTCCTGCTGTGTGGACTGACAAAATTTCAGGTCTCCTGGAATTATCCCCTAGGAGGTATTAACTCTCAAAAATGAGAAAAATCATCAAAAATCTCACAATTAATCCAAGATGGCCGACTTTCTGTTGGGTTTAGGACATGGCTCCAAGAGGCTTTTTTGTGCGTCCTGATGTGCTCTATAAGCCTCCCAAATTTCATGGATGTAGGTGAAACGTGCTGGAGGGGCTGTTTGTTAAAAATACTGTAGGGGGCGCTATAGCATGTGCAGTGCCGAGATGCATACAGTGTTGTTCCTTGGGTCAATGGTGATGTGTGTGGTAATTTTTGTGAGCATTGGAGTATTCCTAACCTGTCAGAAAGGGCTTTGTTTTTCATGGCGATATTTGGTTGCTACGGCAACAGCGTTGCATGAAATGTCACACCCTTCACAGTGTGTGATTGTCAAGAGGTGAAGACTCGACTGACCAATTTCCAGCATGATATCACCAAGTTTGGGGCCATTGTACCTGAAAATATAAGGCCTTAAACTTACTATTACCAACAGGTGGCGCTATGACTTTTTCAAAATTTATGAGTGTGGATGTGTTCAGACTGGACCTGGTATCCAGCATGTGAAGTCTGAGGCAGATAGGATGTTGTTCAGCTGAGATATGAATCGTTAAATTTTCATGGCGAAACATCGAAATTGGTTTGGCCGCCACAGACACGCCCTTTGATGACAAGTCACCATTTTCACTGGGATGCATCATCAATGTGTTTAGGCTGTTGTCACTGCATTTGAAGTGAATATGATCAACTGGGTAACAATAGGGCATGAAAGTGTAAAAGATGTCTATTTCCTGAAACCACAAGGTGGCGCTATGACTGTCAATGAATATCCCTATGTGGATGACATCAGGACAGGACTGTCATCATACATGTAAAGTTTCAGGCAGATTGGAGCATGTTGAGAAGAATTAGACACCACTTCCTGTTTCATGGCGAAGGATCAGTTGTTTGAAGCTCCGCCATGGCCACACCTTTTGGCTTCTGGTTGAGTTTTTGATAACTTTTCATCAGAAAGGTCTGGTGCATGTACTGGCCAAATTTCAGTTCTCTCAGACTTATCCACTAGGAGCTATAAATTTTGACAAATGTACAGCAAATTCAAGATGGCCGACTTCCTGTTGGGTTTAGGGTGTGGCTGTGATTGACTTTTTGGTGTGTCCTGATGTGGTGCATATGCCCACCAAATATTGTAGCTGTAAATAAAACATTGTGGAAGTTGGCCTAATGACCACTGTTTCAATTTTGCAGGTGGCGCTATAGAGCCATTTTTTCACACATATGCGCAACTCCCATAAAATATCAAATTTTTCGCCAGTCCTGATGTGCACGCCAAATTTCACGCGTTTTGGTTCATGATAAGGCCGCCAAAAAGGCAAGTCATTTCCCGAGGAGCGATTAAGTTTGAAAAATTTACAGCAAATTGAAGGTGGCCGACTTCCTGTTGGGTTTAGGGCGTGGCTGTAATTGACTTTTTGGTGTGTCCAGATGTTCTGCATATGCCCACCAAATATTGTAGCTGTACATGAAACATTGTGGCAGTTGGCCTAATGACTACTTTTTCAAGTTTGCAGGTGGCGCTATAGAGCCATTTTGCCACGCACATGCGCAACTCCCATAAAATATCAAATTTTTCGCCAGTCCTGATGTGCATGCCAAATTTCACGCGTTTTGGAGTATGATAAAGCCGCCAAAAAGCCAATTTACTTTACGGGAGAAAAAAAAAAAAAAAAAAAAAAAAAAAAATAATAATAATAATAATAAACCCTAGGGTTTCAATAGGGTCCTTGGCACCGCTGGTGCCTTGGACAGTCGGTGCCCTGGCACCGCCTGTCCTTCGCACCCTCGGTGCTCGGACCCTAATAATCTCTCACCAGCTGATGGACACCAGAAGTCTTCATTAAATGACGTCAGGTTTTACTGTAGGTTAGGGGTTAGGGTAGTTTTTATTTTAATCAGAATAGAGAAGCAGCAACCAGCAGCCATTTTAAAATAATAATAATCATTTCAAGTTGTTTTGTGTCTTTGTTGTGATGTTCTATTTGTTATTTTACGTCTTTGTTGTATTATTGTGTGTCTCTGTGGTTGTTTTTTCTCTTTGTGGTCGTTTTGTGGTTGTTTTGTGTGTTTCTGTCACTGTTTTGTGTCTTTTCGGTAGTTTTGTGTCTCTTTGTGGTTGTTTTGTCTCTTGTGGTTGTTTTGTGTGTTTTTGTGCTTGTTGTCCCCCGTTGCGCGAACGCGCGAAGAGGCGGACATAGTATTCGCCTCCATCCGTACGTACGTACGTCCCGCATCCTTGTCTGCGCGATATCTCATGAAGGAATTGTCAGATCTTCGTCAAACTTGATGTCAACATGTATTAGGATGATCCCCCGACACCAGTCAATTTGGGTGACCTTCGCATAATTTTCAAGGTCACACCAAGCATTTGTTGACTGTGACTTTCAAATCCATGTGTTCGGCGGGGGACATAGACACATTAGTGTCAAACAACGTGTATGTTTTTGTATGCTTTTGTGGTTGTATTATCTCTTTGTGGTAGCGTTGTGTCTTTTCGGTAGTTTTGTGTCTCTTTGTGGTTGTATTATCTTTTTAAACTTTTCGTGTCTTTGTGTTCACTTTTCACTCAGTTTCTTATGTTTTATTTCCTGTTTTTGTCTTTTCTGACTGAACTCTGAGACTTTCAAACTAAAACCCGTCTACAGCTTCCTGTGTTCTGATCAGTGATTAGGATGCAGTAACGCAGAGGAGAACCGAACACCCAGTGATTCATAGAAATCAGGAAGTAGCAGCCTAAAGGCATTCTGGAAGATGTAGGACACAGACAGAGCAGCTGTCATCATGGCAGCGCTTCGTCTGAAGGTAGAACTGAGGCCGTGATGATGTGTTTCCTGAATGAGTTCACTTCCTGTGTGGATCGGCCGCTTTCTAAAGTTATATTTTACATTTTACACCTTTAGAAACTGAAAAGCTGAGAGAAGAGAACAAAGTAAGAAGGTGATTGGACGGTGATGAGATCAATAATAAAAACATCTGATGATGTCGTCATCTAGTCCTCTTTTTATTGGCTCACAAGACGTCTGAAGAGTCTTTCTGTTTCCTGGTTGTTCTCTCTCTTCGCCGCGCTGCATTGTGGGAACTGTAGTCTCTGCGTTAGTACGACTATAGCTCCGTCGCTACCGCGACCGACACTCAAGTTAGTGGGGGGCAGAACCATGACATCACAGCGACATCAGCGGTGATGTCAGAGCATCCGGAATCTCAGTTTAGTACGAACATGAACTTTAATGTCTGTTAGAAAGAAACAGGTGAAGAAGAAACCTGAGGAGGAGGAGGAGGAGGAGGAGGAAGGTCTGATCAGCTGTCAGTTTGATTTTCATCTAAAAACAACCGACATGTTGTTATGAGACTGAATGTGTTTTATCAGAAATAACACAAAAATATTAAGGTAAAAAATCTGAAATGTTTTTCTTGTAACAGCAGAAAAGTTGTTAGCTTTAAAATCCTGTTTTTATTATTAGATTTATTTTTGTTTCTAAAAGGAATAACATTGTGAAGGTGAAGACTTTATAGTTCATAAGATAACGTTGACAGGTTTAATTCTGTCAGTTTATTCTGAAATATTTATTGATCATTAAAAGTTCCTGTAAAAAAGAAAAGTTTCTGCTGTAATTATTGCAGTTTTCCAATAAATAATGTGATGAGAAGAATAACGACAGAAGGATTAAACGAGGGACGGAAACCGATTAAACATCAGATCAGTGAAGTTTCTTTAGAACTTGGTTTGTTATCTGTCTGAAACTAAAGTCTGGACAAATATGGTCATGTTTCCTGTCTACCTCCCTGACTCCTCCTCCTCCTCCCCGTGGCCCCGCCCCCGGAGCCCCGCCCCTCCCCGGCGGTGGGAGGAGCCTGTGGTCGTGTGTTTGATTCCAGCATCTCCCTGAGCAGCGGGGTGGGAGGGGCCTGGTGATGTCACAGAGGTTGCAGAAGCTGATTGGCTGACTGGCGAGGCGGAGGCGTGGAGGTCGGTCGGCAACGTCGCTTCGACAACCACCCCCTCCCCCTCCTTCAGGCTGCTGTGGGCGGGGCCAGGAGCCTGCTTCAACCAATCAGGAGGCTTAGCCCTTCCAGCCGTCCCAGATCGGACCACTGCAGGAAGAGACACACAACAGGTGAGACAGACACACAACAGGTGAGACAGACACACAGCAGGTGAGACAGACACACAACAGGAGAGACAGACACACAACAAGAGAGACAGACACACAACAGGTGAGACAGACACACAACAGGAGAGACAGACACACAACAGGAGAGACAGACACACAACAGGTGAGACAGACACACAGCAGGTGAGACAGACACACAGCAGGTGAGACAGACACACAACAGGAGAGACAGACACACAGCAGGAGAGACAGACACACAACAGGAGAGACAGACACACAACAGGAGAGACAGACACACAGCAGGAGAGACAGACACACAGCAGGAGAGACAGACACACAACAGGAGAGACAGACACACAGCAGGAGAGACAGACACACAACAGGTGAGACAGACACACAACAGGAGAGACAGACACACAGCAGGTGAGACAGACACACAGCAGGTGAGACAGACACACAACAGGAGAGACAGACACACAGCAGGAGAGACAGACACACAACAGGTGAGACAGACACACAACAGGAGAGACAGACACACAGCAGGAGAGACAGACACACAACAGGTGAGACAGACACACAACAGGAGAGACAGACACACAACAGGAGAGACAGACACACAGCAGGAGAGACAGACACACAGCAGGAGAGACAGACACACAACAGGAGAGACAGACACACAACAGGTGAGACAGACACACAACAGGAGAGACAGACACACAGCAGGTGAGACAGACACACAACAGGAGAGACAGACACACAACAGGTGAGACAGACACACAACAGGAGAGACAGACACACAACAGGAGAGACAGACACACAGCAGGTGAGACAGACACACAACAGGAGAGACAGACACACAACAGGAGAGACAGACACACAACAGGTGAGACAGACACACAGCAGGTGAGACAGACACACAGCAGGTGAGACAGACAAACAACAGGAGAGACAGACACACAACAGGTGAGACAGACACACAACAGGTGAGACAGACACACAACAGGTGAGACAGACACACAGCAGGTGAGACAGACACACAACAGTTGTGTGTTTGTGTTCAGTGCTAAAAGTGAGATGAGACTCATGTAGCAGAAACAAACAAACACAAAATATGCAAAAAACACAATTTATAAGGCAGCAATGGACTCTTTGTGTATCTTTGCGGTCATTTTGTGTCTCTTTGTGTGAGGTTTGAGTCTCTTTACAGGAGTGTTGTGTCTTTTTACAGCAGTGTTGTGTCTCTTTGTGGTTGTTTTGTGTCTATCTGAAACTGAAGACAAGAGAACAGGAAGCTTCATAATTTCTGATGAAGAAGGACTAATGAATCTACTCCATGTTGGACAGACAGGTGAGGCGTTAGACAGGTGAGGCGTTAGACAGGTGAGGCGTTAGACAGGTGAGGCGTTAGACAGGTGAGGCTTTAGACAGGTGAGGCGTTAGACAGGTGAGGCGTTAGACAGGTGAGGCGTTCAGGCAGTAGCAGCAGGAGGAGGAGGAAGACTCACAGGGTTCGAGACGAAGGTTTCTTGACTCTCGGCCACTTCCTTCTCTCAAACAGCCTGATGCAACAAACACACACCATGTTACACACACACACACACACACACAGAGACTTAAGCCCCACCCCTAGCAGCGCCGTCATGCAGCATCACAGCAGGAAACGGTTCATTCATACCTGTAGTCATCAAAGCTGCCGTGAGCCCGCCCACCTGCTGGAGACACAATCTGATTGGTTAGTCGGCAAAGGTCAGCAGTGATGTCACTGATTATGTCACTAATCATGTTACTGATACATTTATTCTACAGCAGGAAGTGGCCATGTTGGTTCACCTGTAAACAAACGGCTGAATGTCTGCTGTAAACAAACAAACAAACAAATAAAAAGTTGTTTGGAGGATTTTTGATCTTCAGTGATGTCCAGAAGTTAAAATACACAACAGACAGACTGCTGTGTTGTGTAGTACTATTGTGTAGTTGTGTAGTAGTATTGGGTAGTTGTGCTGTGTAGTAGTGCTGTGTAATTGTGTAGTAGTGTTGTGTAGTTGTGTAGTAGTGTTGTGTAGTTGTCGTACCGGGCTCTACTGAGCGTGTGCGGGGGTTACACTGCTTGTGTCCTCTACAGCCTCGGAGCTCCATCAGCTGGACATGGAGCTGGTTCAGAACCGTCCGGTCCAGAGAGCTGACGCCGTTGATCAGCTGCAACAAACACTCTGAGTTAAAGCTGCATGGTGTGTGTGTGTGTGTGTGTGTGTGTGTGTGTGTGTGTGTGTGTGTGTGTGTGTGTGTGTGTGTGTGTGTGTGTGGGTGTGTGTGTGGGTGTGTGGGTGTGTACCTGGTACGGGTCTGTGTTCAGGTCGAAGTACTCGAGGAACCCGGTTGCAAATTCACAGAACAGGAAGTTGTGCGTCTCGTTGATGGTCCTCAGACACCAGTAGGTGTTGTTGTTGGCGCTGGTACAGGCACAGAATGGACCCACTGCAACACAACAGACAAACACAGACACACAACATCTAACAAAACTGTCTACTAACTATCATAAATAGTGGCAGTTGTGTTGTGTTTCAGATTGGTGCCAAGTCGCCGTTACTTAAAGTCATAAAATTGAAGTTTTTATCCAGAACCAGTTCATCAGTCTGAGTCTCCAGAGAGTCCTAGAACCAGAATTATTGGTCAGATGGAACAAGAACTGAAGGTGAGGCCTTCAACCCCAAGAACACCAAACCTACCATTAAGCATGGAAGTGGCAGTATCATGCTCTGGGGCTCCCTAAAAGAACTGGTTTCAGACTGGATGTTGGACTGGTTCTGGACTTTCTTGGGACTGGTTGATGTTTGGTTCCAGTCTTGGTTCTCCTGGTTTTGGATGTGATTTAAAGTTGGTTTAGATTTTTTTACTCTGAATCTGGTCCTGGATGAGGACTGGTTTCAGATGGTCTAGGACTTTTTTAGAAGTAGTTTAAGTTTGGTTTTAGTCCAGATTTTGTGCTGGTATTAGACGTTTTTAGGACTGGTTCCAGACTGTTTTCTGACTGGTTTTGGTTTGATTTTGGTCCTGGTTTTAGACCTTTTAAGGACTGGTTAAGGACTGGTTTCAGATGGTCTTGGGCAGGTCTTCTTTAACCCCACGAACACCAAACCTACCATCAAGCATGGTGGTGGCAGTATCATGCAACTGGAGCTTTCCACAAAATAAATGGAATAATGAAGAAGGAGGATCACCTCCACGTTCTTCAGGAGAACCTAAAACCATCCACAGAAGGTTGATTTTGGACACAGTTGGATGTTTCAACCAGACAATGAGCCCAAACACACATCAGACGTGGTAAAGAAATGGTTCCATCAGGCTGGAATGAAGGTTCTAGAATGAAGGTTCTAGACTGGTCTCCCCAAAGTCCTGACTTAGACCCATCAAGAACCTGAAGAACCAAGTCAGAAAGACTTGGAAATGTCGTCTTTCTGCCTCAGACTTGAGCCCGTTACATTGATAGTATAATGATACCGCCACCTCCATGCCTGACAGTAGGTATAGAGTCCAGAGGAACATCATCTGAGTCAAAGTGTTTCCAGCAGAACTCAGATCAGAAATGAACCCAGCAGGTGGAACTATTCAGACTACATGTGTGTCCAGGTTCCAGGTGTGTTGGTGTCATACGTGTCCAGTAGGGAGGCGTGTGCCAGTGCTGGTTGTCATGCGTGAAGCAGGTGAGTCCCGGCATCGAACACGTGTCATTGTTTCGGATCCTCTTGATCATCTTCCTCATCTTCTTCCTCCTCTTCTGCTCCTTCAGAAGCCACGCCTTCTTGTCTCGTACCCCACCCTTCCTGCTGACACACAGGTGAACTGTCAGCGTGATGTAAGAGTGATGTCACCAGCTCTGAGTCCGCTGGTTGGTCGGATGCTCACCTGAAGGGATGAAGGCCTCCTCCTCCTCCTCCTCTCAACCTCAGCTTGTTCTTCAGCTTCGATTTGTACCTGAACAACACAAAGATCCCGTCAGGTGAGGACATTCTGTTACCTGAGCCGTGTTCTCACCTGGTGGACTTACAGGTATTTATTACAGTCACACTCCAGGGGGCGGGCCTTCTTCAGGTGACCTCGGACCTCCCGCAGGTTCTTGATCTTCGTCTGCAGAGTCTCGATCTGGTAAAAAGAGAAAACCTCATGATGTTTAATGCTTAATATTAGCTGATAGAACACTCCCAATGTTCTCCTTAACAGTCAGATATCTTCAAATGTTCTAATAATGTTCTGGGAAAGTTCTAGAGAAGTTTTCAGAGGAACAGTTGAGTTCCCACAACGTTCTTCTGAAAAGTCAGAAAACCACAAATGTTCTAAAAATGTTCTAGTAAGGTTCTGACAAAGTTTTCAGTGGAACATTTGAGTTCCCACAATGTTCTTCTTAAAAGTAAAAAACTACAAATGTTCTGGGAAGCTTCTAGGAAAGTCTTCAGTGGAACACTTGGGTTCCCACAATGTTCTTCTTAAAAATCAGAAAACTAAAGATGTTCTAAAAACATTTTTGGTGTTGGTGTTGTTGGACTGTTCATCAACTAACGTTCTTCAGTCCATACTGTGTTGAGAACATTCTTCCGTTGTTGTCATGGAAAGTGATACGTGTTCCTGACAACATTCTCCAACATTCTCTAAATGTTCCTTCTCAGTTCACTCAGGAACCTTCCTGGAGGTGACGACGTGCTGTGAGAACGTGTTCTAACCTCGTGGTCGATGTGCAGCTTGTGGTCCTTCCAGGCCTGCAGAGACTGGTAGACTCCAGTGTCACACTTCACCGTGGCGTTGGACAAGATGGAACATCTGCAGGAGAACCACAAAGAGCAGAACATGCTGTTAGAACACACAGTAACACTCAGTTCTTGTCCACATTCACTGGAACACAGACTCATTTACGTAGAAGCTGTGATCCAGCAGAGAACGTTTCCCCAGCATCACGACACGTTCTAACCAGTGGTGTAGTCTACGTGATACGCAGCTATACGCCGCATACTCACTAGAAAAGGTCCTGAATTTCCATATAACCACTTAAAAATGTGCAAACACA